>NW_027591831.1:0-72482 GCF_964213995.1 Mustelus asterias | reverse complement strand
AACTCTTTCGACACGCCATGTGGATTTTTTTTCCTCTCCTGGATTTTTCTTCAGTGGTTTTGGGATTGTACACGGTGACACAGTGGTTAGCACTGCTGCCTCACAGCGCCAGGGACCCGGGTTCAATTCCGGCCTCGGGTCACTGTTTGTGTGGAGTTTGCACATTCTCCCCGTGTCTGCGTGAGTTTCCTCCAGGTGCTCTGGTTTCCTCCAAATACCTGCGGGTTAGATGCATTAGCCGTGATAAAATTGTCCCTGAGTGTCAGTGAGATTAGCGGGGTAAATATGTTGGGTACAGGGATAGGTCCTGGGTGGAACTGTTGTTGGTGCAGGCTCGATAGCTGAATGGCTTTGATTTGATTTATTATTGTGACATGTATTGGTTTAGAGTGAAAAGTATGATTTCTTGTGCGCTATACAGACAAAGCATACCGTTCAAAGAGAAGGAAAGGAGAGAGTGCAAAATATAGTGTTACAGTCGTAACTAGGGTGCAGAGAAAGATCAACTTAGTGCAAGGTAAGTCCATTCAAAAGTCTGACAGCAGCAGGGAAGAAGCTGTTCATGAGTTGGTTGGTACGTGACTTCAGACTTTTGTATCTTTTTGGCCTCCTTCTCCACTGTAGTTCTATGATTCTATGAGCCTGAGGACTCCAGGACAAGGCTGGGGGATTACCAACTCCAATGCCAGTGGACAGAACTGATCTTAGCCCTTTGAATAGCAGCCCCAAACTGCAGGCCCCAACTCCCCAAGCAGTCACGACTAAAACACACTCGACGCAAGCAACTTGATATAAGCAAATCTGAAAATAGATCAACTGCACTTTCTCTGTCTCCGGAACATTCCTGTCAGCTGAGATCGCAACACTCGGCTCTTCATTTCCTCACACTCTTTACAAACAATTACAAACATTCTTAAATGTTAATACCTGCAAATGCACAGCATCAGAAAAGTGAAGGGATGCATTAATGTTTGGAGTGTGTACCTGGCAAGCTGAACTTACATCCATTTGTACTGAGTGCTGCCAGCGTGTTGCAGGTTTTTTGCCACATGTTGCTCTGTGAATTTAATCTCCACAGTTGAACAAATGTTTTGGGTCCCTTATCAGTGATTTATAAACAGAATACCACCGGGGCAACCACAAGAAGCTCCAACATAATTAATCGTAGCTTATGTGTTTGGTTGTTTGGGTTCTACTCAGTATTGTTTCTTGCACGTTTTTTCCCAGAGTGGAAGAGTCAATTACTAGGGGGCACAGGTTTAAGGTGCGAGGGGCAAGGTTTAAAGGAGATGTACAAGGCAAGTTTTTTACACAGAGGATGGTGGGTGCCTGGAACTCGCTGCCAGGGGAGGTAGTGGAAGCAGATAGGATAGTGATTTTTAAGGAATGTCTTGACAAATACATGAATAGGATGGGAATAGAGGGATATGGTCCCCGGAAGGGTAGGTGGTTTTAGTCAGATGGGCAGCACGGTCGGTGCAGGTTTGGAGGGCCGAATGGCCTGTCCCTGTGCTGTAATTTTCTTTGTTCTTTGTTCTTGAATGGAGTGTGACACTGGAACCTGTGTATTACCCTCTATTTAAGAGATGCCTGTGTCAATGGGGGGAAAGGGGAGGTTGGTGGGGGGAGGGGGCCTACCATGAACATCAGTCTGAATGAGTTGAACAGTGGTGTGATTAAGGGGCTGTTCTTTTCCACAGACCAACCACCAAGCTGACACCTGCAGCCCTATCCTTATATTGTACTCAATGAAACCTTGAACCTTAAATATATGCAGTTATTTGGGAGTGGGAGAATTCAGATTTTGTTTTGAGACGGGCGGGAGCTCTTTCATTTGAGACCAGGGCAGGAGTTACAACTTTTGATTTGATTTGTTATTTGATTTGATTTGATTTGATTTATCATTGTCACATATATAAGTATACAGTGAAAAGTACTGTTTCTTGTGCACCATACAAACAAAGCATACTGTTCATTGAGAAGGAAAGAAGAGGGTGCCGAATATAGTCATAGCTAGGGTGTAGAGAAAGATCAACTCAATATAAGGTAGGCCATTTCAAAAGTATGATGGCAGCAGAAAAGAAACTGTTCTTGAGTCGATTGGTGCATGACCTCAGACTTTTGTATCTTTTTCCCGACGGAAGAAGGTGGAAGAGAAGGGTGTGGGGCCCTTGATTATGCTGTCTGCTTTCCCAAGACAGCAGAAAGTGTAGACAGAGTCAATGGATGGGAGGCTGGAGTGCGTGATGGACTGGGCTTCATTCGTGACTTTTTATAGTTTCTTGTGGTTTTGTTCAGAGCAGGAGCCATACCAAGCTGTGATGCATCTGGAAAGGATGCTTTCTATGGTTTATCTGCAAAAATTGGTGACAGTGGCCGCAGACTTGCTGAATTTCCTTAGTCTCTTGAGAAATTAGAGGTGTTGGTGGGCTTTCTTAATCATAACATTGGTATGGAGGGATTAGGACAGATTGTTGGTGATCTGCACAGCTTGTCCAAACTTTCTGCTTGCCAACCCACTCAATTCCCATCCCACTTGAATCACTGAAACTCACTCTGCTGACTTCCAGTCTCAAGTCTCTCCATGCTATCCCAGAAAATATAGTAAGAAGTCTCACAATAGCAGGTTAAAGTCCAACAGGTTTATTTGGAATCACGAGATTTCAGAGCACTGCTCCTTCATCAGGTGACTCACGATTCTATGATCTTCGTCTGTTTCCATAGCTAGTTATTCCTGGAACAGGTTGCTAATCTGTCACTAGAGGCTGATGGCTCCGCATCAAGTGTGGCTGACCAGGGAGTCTCTCCCACTCTCACCGCCAACCATTGGCATGTTGGGAGGAATTGGCAGGTTGATAGTCAACCCGTTTGACCGCATTATCAACACACCTTCCTTGGCCATCAAGTCTTGGGGTGGGACTCAAACCCGGACCTTCTGTCTTCAGAGGCAGGGACACTACCCAGTGCACCACAAGACCTCCGCCAATCCTATAAATACCACAAATGAACAAAAAAATACCGGTAATGTGTTTGTGTGTACAAGAGTGAAATGGAACTTGCCTGGCCTGCACTATGAGTTTCCAACTTTACTGTGAGTCACAAAACCACAAAACACATGATACAAAAACCAAATAAACAGAACAGGAACAAGAAATAGAGTCCAAAAATGTTAAATTGCAGCAGTTAATCAAAATACTGAACTTAAAGTATTTACATGTTGAAGGATTCGCCAGATTTTAGTCTCTTATTGAGGTCTGCCCCTGGATTTGGACGTGGCACGGGAAGCGTGCTGTAAAGGATGAGGAACAGTCTTCAGCTTGAAATTAGCGTTAAAGTTTATTTATTAGTCACAAGTAAGATGCTGCAATGAAGTTACAGTGAAATTCCCCTAGACGCCACATTCCAGCGCCTGTTCGGGTCAATGCACCTAACCTGCACATCTTTGAGATTGTGGGAGGAAACCGGAGCACCCGGAGGAAACCCACGCAGACACGGGGAGAATGTACAGACTCCGCATAGACAGTGACCTAAGCTAGGCATCGAACCTGGGTCCCTGGCGCTGTGAGGCAGCAGTGCTAACCACTATGCCACCGTGCCACCCCTTTTAAGCTTGAAATTAGCTAGGGACTTCCAAAACAGGTGACAAATGATCCTGAAGCCAATTTTCCGCAGCGAGGAATTGCAGTCTCTATGTTGCCAGCAATAAAACAGCCTCCAGGTACCTCAGACCCACAGATGCCAACAGCCAATATGTTGATGAATGATGAGTCATAGAGTCAAAGCGTTTTACAGCACAAAAAGAGACCCTTCAGTCCATTGTGTCTGTGCCAGCCATTAAGTATCTTTTTTCATTATTCATTTGTGGGACATTGGCATCACTGGCTGGCCCACATTTATTGCCCACCCCTAGTTGTCCTTCTAGGGGCAGTTGAGCGTCAACCACATTGCTGTGAATCTGGAGTCATATGTGGGCCAGACCAGGTAAGGACATCAGATTTCCTTCCCTAAAGGATATTAATGGACCAAGTGGGTTTTTCCAACAACTGACAATAGTTTCATAGCCATCAGTAGGTTCTTAATTACATTTTTTTTTATTGACTTCAAATTGCACCAGCTGCCGTGGTGGGATTTGAACCCAGGTCCCCGGAATATTAGTTGAGTTTCTGGATTAATAGCCCAGTGATAATACCACTAGGCCATCGCCTCCCCAGCCATCGCCTACCTATCTATTCTAATCCCATTTTCCAGCACTAGGCCTTGTATACTATGGCATTTCAAGTGCTCATCAAAATGCTTGATGGATGTTGTGAGGGTTCCCGCCTCTACCACCCTTTCAGGCACTCAGTTCCAGATTCCCACCACCCTCTGGGTGAAAAAGCTTTTTCCTCAAATCCCCTCTAAATCTCCTGCCCCTTCCCTTAAATCAATGCCCCCTGGTTATTGACTTCTCAAGTAAGGGGGGAATGTTTCTTCCTATCCATCTTATCAATGTCCATCATAATTTTGTAGACCTCATTCAGGTCCCCCCTCAGCCTTCTCTGCTCGAAGGAAAACAACTCCTGCCGAACCAGCCTCTCTTCATAAAATAAAAGTAAATTACAGCGGATGCTGGAATCTGAAACCAAAAGAGAAAACGCTGGAAAATCTCAGCAGGTCTGGCAGCATCTGCGAGGAGAGAAAAGAGCTGATGTTTCGAGTCCAGATGACCCTTTGTCAAAGCCGGATAAAGAAGAAGATGTTGGGGGAGGGGGGCGGGAAAAGACCCCCATTGTTTTCATTCTATTTTTAATTTTTTACTGCTCTCTACCTTTTATTTCTTTATTGTCTTTCTTCATTTTTCTTTCCCCTCCACTCTTTCCCCCTACTTTATCCCCCTTCTCTTACCTTTTCTCTCCCTTTGCTTCCCCGTTTCTACATTCTACCTCTGTCCCATCTTTCCCCCCCACCTCCTCCAACATCCTCATCTGTCACAGCTTACATCTTCTCTGCCGTTTGGCCATTCACACCCTTTATTCTCTCTGTGGACAGCTATTAGCAGTCTTTTCCCCTGGTTTCTATGGCTATGATTCATCTTTCATTCCCTCCCCCTGCAATATAAATATCTCCCACTTTCTATGCCTTTTAGCTTTGACAAAAATTCATCTGGCATCGTCAGCTTTTTTCTCTGCTTATAGATGCTGCCAGACCTGCTGAGATTTTCCAGCATTTTCTCTTTTGGTACCCTCTCTTCAAAGCTGTCCTTTGACTATGCTCCTTATTGCACTGTATCTCAATACCACCTGGCAGTTTTACCTGAAGGTAAAATCAGGGGCATACTCAGCATTCTATATGTAAAATAGATTAACAACAGACTATGTGAGCTTATTCGAGAGTTTGGTCTCAATGAATAACAAACCATGAGTGACGGAGGCTGATTTAACTCTGCACCTCCCATCATTCAGACCCGTCACTTCTTGCTGAGACTAACAGTGATTAGGGCGGAATTCTCCAGCCGTGCTGGTCTAAAGAGCAGAAATTTCTGCCTGATTGGCAATGGTGTTTCACATTGTCTGCAAGGCGCTCACTAAAATTCCAGTGGCAGGTGGGATGGGAAAATTCCGGCCTATCAATTATTTCTAAGATTCGTTACCATGTCATCAATTACTATGTACAACTGCTCATTGATTCTTTGTGTTCTATATAGGGGGGCTTGCTGACTCTGCGGGTGGGGGAGGGGGGGGGTTCAGGCATCTGCAACACTCTCTCCTTTAGTGGTGTGCTTGCACCCCCTCACCTAGCAAATCCCCTCAATAAAAAATAGTGTGCATTATCCATATATCAGTGTTGTGAGGTTATTGCACAAACCCAATTCACTCTATCATCTGTCTCTGACTAGACACAGTAAGAAGTCTCACAACACCAGTTAAGACTTACCTGACAAAGGAGCAGCGCTCCGAAAGCTAGTGGCTTTTGCTACCAAATAAACCTGTTGGACTTTAACCTGGTGTTGTGAGACTTCTTACTGTGTTTACCCCAGTCCAATGCCGGCATCTCCACATCTGACTAGACAGAGCAGCATTAGTCACAGAAAGAGGTGGATTATGTAACATTTAAATATCACATACTTTTGACACCTCCACAAATTCCCCCCTGTAGCTTTTGGTTCACTGCCTCCCCTGAACTGGGAAGCTATCAAATCTTCCTCGCAGACATTCTCTCTTTCATTGTTGCTCTCAAGCATTTGTTGCTGCTGACTTCTCCTTAATCCTGCCATACTTCCCAATGTTGTCCGTGGGCATGGACTTCACTGAAACCTATGTATACGCAGCTCCATGTTCTATTTTTACACTGTGGACTGAATTAATTTTAGCTTCCCTGCAATACCCTTATTACACGATGGCACAGTGGTTGGCACTGCTGCCTCACAGCGCCAGGGACCCGGGTTCAATTCTGGCCTTGGGTGACTGTGTGGATTTTGCACCTTCCAGGTGCTCCGGTTTCCTCCCGCAGTCCAAAGATGTGTGGGTTAGGTTGACTGGCCATACTAAATTGACCCTGAATGTCAGGAGGATTAGCAGGGTAAATGTGGGGATAGGGCCTGGGTGGGATTGCTGTTGGAGCAGGCTCGTTGGGCTAAATGTCCTCCTTCTGCACTGTGGGGATTCTATGATTCTATTCTATGAACAGCAACTAAACGTGAAAACATATGCAACGCTGCCTTAACAATAATATGGTTACCAACACAGGGAAATAAAAATAAGTGGATGCAAATGCACACAGGTCAAAAGGAGAGACACACTAATGGTAGTCTATGGTTTAAAAACTCTAAGCAGCATACCTACAGCTTCCACTTCTCCCTCACCCCCTCCCTGCCTTCACTTTACGCAGTCTGATAGTGACCTAATTTGATGGGCCGAAGGGCCTTTTCTGCACTATGTGACTCTATGGGGAGGAAATTCCAGCCGTGCTCGCCCAGCCCGTTCCCAGTCCATCACTCAAACCAGCCTCCCATCTATGGATTCTGTCTACACTTCTTGGTGCCTTGGAAAGACAGTCAGCATAATCAAAGACCCCATGCACCCCGAACATTCTCTCTTCCACCTTCTTCAGTCGGGAAAAATATATAAAGGTCTGAGATCACCTACCAACGAACTAAAGAACAGCTTCTTCCCTGCTGCCATCAGACTTTTGAATGGACCTTTCTTGCATTAAGTTGATCTTTCTCTACACCCTAGCAATGACTGTAACACTACATTCTGCACCCTCTCCTTTCCTTTTCTATGTATAGTATATAGGTCATTCTTTGTCTGTATAGCGCGCAAGAAACAATACTTTTCACTGTATGCTAATACATGTGACAATAATAAATCAAATCAAATCAAAATCCAAGGCTGGAAAATCCTGCCCGAGGTCAACGGGCCTTTGCATGAACCCGTCCCACCTGCTACGATTCCGTGGCAGGCAGGATGGGAAAATGCCACCCTATGACTCTACTTTTGGTCACATATTCATCACTCATTGAATTGATGAGCAGTTTAGGGACAAAAAAACACCTCTTCGTCACAATATGCCGACATTAACAGCGGCAAATGTAACATGAAATCTTCCATTCCACCATTTTAACAAAGCTATTAATTGATTTTAGCAGCCTAACACCTTAATTAAAATAAAGGGCAAGGAAAATTCATGTGAATCCTTTAACATGCGCGTTTACAAGTTAAACCTGATAATTACACAGCTCATTTGCCAGGAAGGCTTGAACATTGAATTAAGATTGCAGTAAAATACAAGGGGGCAAAAAGAATGGAGTGCTACAATTGGCATCACCACCCCTCGGTTAGTTAGTGGAAGGTAAAAACCAAAGACTTGCATTGATTTTGTGCCATTTTTACAATGTCAGGATGCCCAATGTTCTTTAAAGCTAATGAAGCACTTTTGACAGTCACTGGCGCAGTCTAAGGAATAGGCAGCCAATTTGCACAATGCAATGTCCCACCAGGCTGTCTGCTTTTTAGTGATTAAGGTATAAATGTTGGCCAGAGCACTGAGGATAACTCCCCTGTTCTTCTTCGAAAGAGAGTCATGGGATCGTTAGCATCTATCTGAGACGGAATAATAGTTTAATGCCCCATCTGAAAGACAGAAGTTTTTTTAAAAATTGGATGTGGGCTTCACTGGCTCAGCCAGCATTTATTGCCCATCCCTAATTGCCCTTGAGAAGGTGGTGGTAAATTGTCTTCTTGAACCGCTGCAGTCCTGTGTGTGGGGTGGCACAGTGGCACAGTGGTTCGCACTGCTGCCTCACAGCGCCAGGGACCCAAGTTCGATTCCCAGCTTGGGTCACTGTCTGTGCGGAGTCTGCATGTTCTTCCCGTGTCTGTGTGGGTTCCTCTGGGTGCTCCGGTTTCCTCCCACAGTCCGAAAGATGTGATGGTTAGGTGCATTGGCCATTCTGAATTCTCCCTCAGTGTACCCAAACAGGCGCCGGAGTGTGGCAACTGAGGAATTTTCACAGTAGCTTCATTGCAGTGTTAATGTAAGCCTACTTGTGATACTAATAAATAAATGTAAATTTCCAACTTTAAAACTGTAGGTACACCCACAGTGTTGTTAGAGAGGGAGTTCCAGGACTTTGTCCCAGTGAGTGTGAAGTAACTGAGATATAGGCCGGGATTCCCCAGCCGTCACCGCTGCCAGAGACTGGATAATCCCGCTGGTGTGAACAGCTGGAGAATTCCGCCCATGGTTCCAAGTCAGGATGTTGTGTGGCTTGGAGGGGAACCTGCAGGGACTGGCGTCCCCATGTGTCTGCTGCCCTCATCCCTCCAAGTGGCACAGATTGCAGGTTTGTAGGGTGCTGTCGAAGGAGCCTTGGTGAGGTCATGGCGTACATCTTGTAGGTCGTCCGCACTGCTGCCCAGATGTGTTGGTGACGGTGGGAGTGAATCTTTAAGTTGGTGGATGGTGCGCCAATCAAGCGGGTTGCTTTATCCTGGATGGTGTCGAGCTTCTTGAGTATTGTTGGTGCTGCGCCCATCCAGCTATGTGGAGGGTATTCCATCACACTCCTGACTTAGCTCTAACAGATGGTGGAGAGGCGTTGGGGATACAGGAGGTGAGTTACTTGTCATCCTGTGCCCAGCCTCTGACCTGCAGTTGTAGCTACCGTATTTGTATGGTTAGTTCTGTTCAGTTTCTGGTCAATGGTGATGTTGATAGTGGGGGATTCAGTGATGGTAATGCCCCTGAGTGCCAAGGGGAAATCATTGGATTCTCTCTTGTTGCTGATGGTCATTGCCTGGCACCAATGTGGTGCGTATTCGACTTGCCACTTATAAACCAAAGCCTGAATGTTTTTCAGGTCTTGCTGCATTTGGACCTGGGCTGCTTCAGTATCTGAGGAGCCGTGAGTGATCCTGAATACCTTGCAGTCATTAGCAAACATGTCTATTTCTGTCCTTATGATGTGGGGAGATAAATGGTCATATCTGCAGGACCTGAAGATGATTGGTCCTAGGTCACCACCCAGAGGAACTCCTGCAGTGATGTCCTGGAACAGAGATGATTGATCTCCAATCACCACAACCATTGTCCTTTGTGCCAGGTATGACTCCAACCTGTGGAAAGTTTTCCTCCTGACTCCCCCTACCTCCCCCCCGCCACCGCCCACCCCATTGACTCCAGTTTTGTTTGGACTCTCTAATGCCACACTGGGTCAAATGCTACCTTGATGTCAAGGGCAATCACTCACTTCTTGAGTACAGGTCTTATGTCCATATTCGAGCCAAGATTATAATGTCAGGATCTGGCTGGCTCTGGTGGAAGCTAAACTGAGGGTCCATGAGCAGTTTATTGTTGAGTAGGTGCTGCTATATAACACTGTTGATGACCCCTTCCATCACTTTTACTGACGATCGAGTGAAGGCGGTAATTGGCTGGATTGGATTTGTCCTGATTTTTGCGGACGCTTCCTCAGTACACTGGAATGTCATTCTGAATTTTGCAGGACAGAGCTTCAACCTGTGAGATCCATCCGAAAGACAGCCTTATCCCGCCACCCACTGAGGTCTGAAGTTTAGTCATGGACAGACCGGCACATCCATTTCATATACGCCTACTAACATCTGTAAAATCTGGACGGGGTCACACTGACTTCCTAAAACCTCATGGGCATTAGAAAACTGTCTCTGTGGAAAAACTTGCAATCGTAATCCCAGCAATCTCTTCCAGCATTCAGTTATTAGAAACCATCTTTCCCACTGTTACCACAGCTTGCGTTCTTATTTGAGCCAAGTTACAGAGGGTGGGGGAGGGGGTGTCGTAAGCCATCACCTGGGATTTAATCACAAAGATACAGAGGATCTCCCCCTGTCATTTTGTCTTGCTCTCTCAACTAATCATAGAACATAGAACAGTACAGCACAGAACAGGCCCTTCGGCCCACGATGTTGTGCCGAGCTTTATCTGAAACCAAGATCAAGCTATCCCACTCCCTATCATCCTGGTGTGCTCCATGTGCCTATCCAATAACCGCTTAAATGTTCCTAAAGTGCCTGACTCCACTATCACTGCAGGCAGTCCATTCCACACACCAACCACTCTCTGCGTAAAGAACCTACCTCTGATATCCTTCCTATATCTCCCACCATGAACCCTATAGTTATGCCCCCTTGTAATAGCTCCATCCACCCGAGGAAATAGTCTTTGAACGTTCACTCTATCTATCGCCTTCATCATTTTATAAACCTCTATTAAGTCTCCCCTCAACCTCCTACGCTCCAGAGAGAACAGCCCTAGCTCCCTCAACCTTTCCTCATAAGACCTACCCTCCAAACCAGGCAGCATCCTGGTAAATCTCCTTTGCACTCTTTCCAGTGCTTCCACATCCTTCTTATAGTGAGGTGACCAGAACTGCACACAATATTCCAAATGTGGTCTCACCAAGGTCCCATACAGTTGCAGCATAACCCCACGGCTCTTAAACACCAACCCCCTGTTAATAAAAGCTAACACACTATAGGCCTTCTTCACAGCTCTATCCACTTGAGTGGCAACCTTCAGAGATCTGTGGATATGGACTCCAAGATCTCTCTGTTCCTCCACAGTCTTCAGAACCCTACCTTTGACCCTGTAATCCACATTTAAATTTGTCCTACCAAAATGAATCATCTCACATTTATCAGGGTTAAACTCCATCTGCCATTTTTCAGCCCAGCTTTGCATCCTATCTATGTCTCTTTGCAGCCTACAACAGCCCTCCACCTCATCCACTACTCCACCAATCTTGGTGTCATCAGCAAATTTACTGATCCACCCTTCAGCCTCCTCCTCTAGGTCATTAATAAAAATCACAAATAGCAGAGGACCAAGCACTGATCCCTGTGGCACTCTGCGAGCAACCTGCCTCCAGTCCGAAAATTTTTCATCCACCACCACCCTCTGTCTTCGATCAGATAGCCAGTTACCTATCCAGTCGGCCAACTTCGGTTAAATTGCAAGTAATGAATGAACTAGCATTTATGTAATGGGCGGAATTTTACGGCCTCACTCGTTCCGAAACAGTAAAATCCCACCCGAGGTCAACGGACCTTCCCATAGTCCGCCCTTCACCTACTCCGATTCCCGTGGTGGGTTGGGGCGGTGAAATTCCGGCCAATGTCTTTGAACAGCTTGGAATGTCCTATCGTCCTTCACAGCCAAAGAGTGCGTTTTGAAGTGTTTCTATGGTTGTCATATAGGAAATGCAGCATCCAATTTATACACAGCAAGCTCCCACTAACAGTAACAACCAGACAATCTGGGGGGTTTTCTGGCGTTGGTTATGGGATAACTATTGGCCTGGGCATCAGGGGGAACTCTTATACTCTCCTTTGAAATCGCGCCAAGTGATCTTTCACCTGGGAGGGAAGACCTCAGATAGCCCCTCAACCAAATAAACAGCACTCCCGACAGCGCAGCTCTATCTCAACGCTGCACTGCAATGTCAGCCTGGATATTGTGCACATGTCTCTTCAGTGGGAATTGAGCCGATGACCTCCTGACTCACAGATACGAGGACTGTCAACTGAGCCATGGCAGTCCTGTAATTTGGCCCAAGTAACGCCAGCTCCACAATCATAAAAAAAAGAGCATATTTTGTCCAAGAATGTATTCAAATTTCTGAAATATGTTCCTGAAGACACTTGGCTGCATGTCTCAAGAGCTTGAACAATAAAAGCAGGAGAACTGGATCAGCGTTTTGCTTGGGTTCAGATGGTGTGTTTAAAAAGGAAGCCATTGGAGACTAATCACTGGTATAGGAATGATTGTGTAGTTGAATGGAATGATCACATTCTATCACATTGCCTCTAATGGTGGATTCATCCAACTTTCTTTTGATACAATGCCCGGAAAAAAAAAAGTTTATTGATTTCAAATTAGTCTTCATTTTAAACGGGTCTTGGGATGTTACAAAGTCTGAGAGTACCAGGGATCTGATTTGGTACTTGCAAATCTAAAGGAGGACGTCTTGTAGTGCGGTGGGTAGCAACTCTGCCACTGAACCAGAAGCTACGGGTTCGAGTCCCGCCCCAGGACTCGAGGGACAAGGAAGGTGTGTTCATAACGCGGCCAAACACAGCAGGTGGAATTTTCCACCCTGCCTGCCACAGGAATTGTTAGCGGGCTGGACAGGAGCATGCAAAGGTCTGTTGACCTCAGGCGGGATTTTCCATCTTGGGGCGAGCACATGGAGGGTCAACCTTCAAAATCCTTCCAACACACCCAATGGCTGGCGGTAAGATTGGGGAGACTCCTCGTCAGCCATACTTGATGTGGAGTGGTGCCCCTCAAGCTATAAGCCTCCAGCGACAGACTAGCAACCCTGTTCCAGGAATATTTAGCTCTGGAAACAGACGAAAGTCTGCCTTAGTGCACCACTCGGTGCAAGAAGAGAATGGGAATGGAATGTCAAAATGACACAGTCACTCAAACATGTATAATTACAGGACTTACTAATGGCTCTTCACCTTCCTCACATTTTATAGGTCTGATCACAAAAAGGATTTCATCAACAGTTACCATGTAGAAACACATCATTTTAAGCCTCTGGAATGTTAGTCACGACACAATGACTTTCCAGCATCATATTCTGGAGCACGGAGGTGTTGAGGCGTGCAACATGAGAGATAGTCATGGAAACTATTTCCTCTGGTAGGTAAATCAAGAATGAAACTTGGGGTGGCACGGTGGCACAGTGGTTAGCACTGCTGCCTCACAATGCCAGGGAAACAGGTTCAATTCCCGGCTTGGGTCTGTGTGGACTTTGCACGTTCTCCCCGTATCTGAATGGGTTTCCTCCTGGGTGCTCTGGTTTCCTCCCACAGTCTGAAAGATGTGCTGGTTAGATGCATTGACCTGAACAGGTGCCGGAGTGTGACGACTTGGGGAATTTCACAGTAACTTCATTGCAGTGTTAATGTAAGCCTACTTGTGACACGAATAAATAAACTTTTTTTTACTTTTTATATTTTAAAATTCATTCAATCTTGGTCTTCCCAAAATCAGGCCCTTGTCTCATTGGCTGCTCAATGATCTGGAGCCAATTCTTGCCAGTTTTTTGCCGATGGTGTCAGGTTTGCCATTTCTTTCCATTCTCAGGGGGAGGGCGAGGCAGCAGCCCCCAAGTCTAACTTGATCTGGAAAGAAATCAAACCCATGCTGCTAATGTTATTCTGAAACACCCCAAGCCACCTAGCCAACTGAGCTAACCTCTGGGGAGGCAATGGCCTCGTGGTATTATCGCTAGACTATTAATCCAAAAACTCAACCAATGTTCTGGGGACTCAGGTTCGAATCCCACAACGGCAGGTGGTGGAATTTAAATACAATAAAAAATATCTGGAATTAAGAATCTACTGATGACCATGAAACCATTGTCGATTGTCAGAAAGCCCCATAATGTCGATTAGGAAAGGAAATTTGAAATCTGCCATCCTTACGTGGTCTGGCCGACATGTGACTCCAGAGCGACAGCAATGTGGTTGACTCTCAACTGCCCTCTGAACTGTCCTAGCAAGGCACTCAGTACAAGGGCAACTAGGGATGGGCAATAAATGCTGGCCAACCAGCGATGCCCATGTCCAACGAAGGAGCAATTCACTTAATGCCATTCCTCTGACCTTTCCTGTAGCACTACAACCTTTTGGTACATATAATGATCCAGTTTCCCAATGAAAGCGTCAACTGAACTGCACTCCACCACACATTCTGGCAGCGCATTCAAAATGCTAACCACTCGCTGTGTGAATCTGTCTGCACCACACTCTCAGACAGTGCATTCCAGATCCTAACCACTCGCTGTGTGAATCTGTCTCCACCACACTCTCAGACAGTGCATTCGGATCCTAACCACTCACTGTGTGAATCTGTCTCCACCACACTCTCAGACAGTGCATTCCAGATTCTAACCACTCACTGCGTGAATCTGTCTCCACCGCACTCTCAGACAGTACATTCCAGATCCTAACCACTCGCTGTGTGAATCTGTCTCCACCGCACTCTCAGACAGTACATTCCAGATCCTAACCACTCGCTGTGTGAATCTGTCTCCACCACACTCTCAGACAGTGCATTCCAGATCCTAACCACTCGCTGTGTGAATCTGTCTCCACCACACTCTCAGACAATGCATTCCAGATCCTAACCACTCACTGTGTGAATCTGTCTCCACCACACTCTCAGGCAGTGCATTCCAGATCCTAACCACTCGCTGTGTGAATCTGTCTCCACCACACTCTCAGACAATACATTCCAGATCCTAACCACTCACTGTGTGAATCTGTCTCCACCACACTCTCAGACAGTGCATTCCAGACCCTAACCATTCTCTGTGTAAATCTGTGTCCACCACACTCTCAGACAGTGCATTCCAGATCCTAACCACTCGCTGTGTGAATCTGTGTCCACCACACTCTCAGACTGCATTCCAGATCCTAACAACTCACTGCAAGAAAAAGTTTCTTCTCATGTCGCCATTGCATCTTTTGCCAATCACTTCAAATATCCATCTGCTGGTTTTCGATCTTTCCACCTATGGGAACAGTTGCTCCCTGTCTGTCCAGACCCCTCCTGATTTTGAACACCTCCATCAAATCTCCTCTCAACCTTCTCTTGTGCAAGGAAGAATTAGGTGGCACGGTAGCACAGTGATTAGCACTGCTGCCTCACAGCGCCAGGGATCCAGGTTCAATTCTGACCTTGCGTCACAGTCTGTGTGGAGTTTGCACATTCTCCCTGTGTCTGCGTGGGTTTCCTCCGGGTGCTCTGGTTTCCTCCCACAGTCCAAAGATGTGCAGGTTATTTTGATTGGCCATGTTAAATTGACCCTAGTGTCAGGGGGATTGGCAGGATAAATATGTGGGGTTACGGGAATAGGGCCTGGGTGGAATTGTGTTCAGTGCAGTCTCAATGAGCTGAATGGCTGTACTGTAGGGATTCTACGATTCTAAGGAGAGCTCTGTTTAGTTGTATTTGAAGATCCATTCTGAAGTCGTACACATGGAGCGAGTTGACTAACTTCTCAGAACTGTGAATAGGAAATTGTTCAATGCACCAGAAATCTGTGTGTGGATCATTTGTGTACTTTCCCCATCAAAATAAGGAATAAGGACAAAGTAAAAGCCACAATACTCACTTTACTATAACAGCATGAAGAAGACAGCCAATTGACCTCTGACCTGTGAACTTTCAATTCCTTTCAAAATTCAAAACATCCTATTGAATTTGGACTCAGCCTTAAAAATAACAAGATATCTTGGCTTAAGTACAAACTTCATTATGAAACTTCACTAAACTTAAAGCTATGTTACAACACCAGAATGAAGTGCTCCTATTGGACTCGAAGCCAGAAAGAGGCTCCTATTGTGAAATCAAAGGTGTCTAAATGTTGGTGAGCCCAAGAGCCTTCATGAAGGGTAAATAATGACATGGGAAATAGTCCTTTCAGAATCCCTTTGTTATTACAGAAGTCACATGTAAGCTGTGTAAACATCAAGTAAACTGTGATTAGTCTGGGGAGGCAATGGCCGAGTGGTATTATCACTCGACTATTAATCCAGAAACTCAGCTAAATGTTCTGGGGACCTGGTTTCGAATCCCGCATGGCAGATGGTGGAATTTGAATTCAATAAAAAAAATCTGGAATTAAGAATCTATTGATGATCATGAAACCATTGTCGAATGTCAGAAAGACCCATCTGGTTCACGAATATCCTTTAGGGAAGGAAATCTGCCGTCCTTACCTGGTCTGGCCGACATGTGATTCCAGAGCCACAGCAATGTGTTCGACTCTCAACTGCCCTTTGACATGGCCTAGCAAGCCACTCAGTTTCACGGGTGACTAGGGATGGGCAATAAATGCTGGCCAGCCAGCGACACCCATGTCCCATGAATGAATAATAAAAAAAACCCTCCACCAATATTGTCTGAAGGCTATGAAATTATTTTGTGCAGCAAGCTAATTATGAAACCTTGAAAGTAGAGCTGGGCTGTTCCAAGTTGATGTCAAGAAGCATTTCCCTACACAAAGGGTATTGGAAATCTGGAACTCCCTCTGAGAAAATGCCGTTGAGGCCTGGGGTAGCGGGGGGCGGGGGGGGGGGGGGTGGTGGGGGTGGCGGGGGGGGGGGGGGGGGGGGGGGCGGGGGGGTATTCATTGAAAATTTCAAAACTATGATTGATAGATTTTTGTTAGGTGCAAGTATTAAAGAGATAGTGAATCAAGGCTGGTCATTATTGTTTGAGTATGTTCAAGCTGTCAATGATCTCATCATCTTCCATGGGAACTCTTATGATTGAGGAGTCCAGTGGCAGATTGGCATAGGCGCCCAATGAACTGGCACTCCATGTTCTCTTCATTGGTGCTTGGATGAACCTCCACAGCTGTGCCACCTCTGGCCTTCCACTGAGCATGTCATACATCGCGAGTTTGGTGTAGATTTCCCTCGGAGCTTTTTTTTATTCATTCGTGGGACATGGGCCTCGCTGACTGGCCGGCATTTATTGCCCATGCCTGGTTACCCTTGAGAAGGTGGTGGTGAGCTGCCTTCTTGAATCGCTGCAGTCCATGTTCTGTGGGTTGATCCACAATGCCGTTAGGGAAGGAATTCCAGGATTTTGACCTGGAAGTCAAGAAAATGACTGTTGAAGTTCAGTGCTTGTCCCTTGCCCCCGCATGGGTCGGTGTATTCCCAAGGGAGGCAGTCTGCAGTGCAAAGGTTTGCAAGACTTTTCTTTTAGGCTGTCCTTGTATCGATCGTACTGATCACCTTGATGTTGTTTGCCCTGAGACAGTTCCACATTGAAGATCTGCTCAGGGATCCTGCAGACATTCATCCGGGAGACGTAGCCTTCCCAGGAGAGTTCAATATACTGGGGGGGTGGTCTTCATCCTTTCCAGTCTAGCACGATGAGGGACCTCATGGTTTGTGGTTTTGACCTGCTGTTGATTTTTCATGATGGACCCAGTTGCTTGTAGTGGATGCATTCTAGAGTGTCTAAAGCAGATCCAGGATTCTAGTATGTACAAAACCCTGGTAGAATTTGATTTTTGTCTTCAGTTTAATGCTTCTTCCCAGCACGATCATAGAGTTGACCACAAAAACCAATAGTTTCTAGATGTGTGCATGGATTACTTCAAGAACAGTGACATACCTAGAGACCACACACCAAGGTATGAGGATCTTTCTACAGCTTTGAGAATAGTGCCATCAACAGTTATGTCTGGTACTTCAAACCAGAACAAAGAACAAAGAAAGTTACAGAACATGAACAGGCTCTTCAGCTCTCCAAGCCCATGCCGGGTGCTGACTGAAACACAATCTCAGCTTAGGTGGTACTCATTTGGAGACTAAAGGGCTTGAGAAAGTATTTGCCATGGTCTGGATGCCTCTCTTGTTGTGGGTAGCTGGGGAACAGTCATCTGTGTGCAGAAGGCCTCTGATTCTGGCCTCTGTGACTTTGGTGGAGGCACACAGTGTGGAGAGATTGAAGAGGTTGCCTGGATGAAATCGAATGTTGATGCCCGCCAACATGTTTTGGTTGGTTTCCTTATGCATTGCAGCAAAGAAGAGGTTGAAGGTTTGAGGAGAAACAACACATGGACATTATGCCCATGGTTACCACCATTCATTGGGCATCTCACAACAGGCAAAGAAACATTTCAGCGCGCAACAATGCAGTCCAGGATTTTGACAAACTTGTTCGGCCATGTTCTGGGGACCAGGCTTCGATGGCAACTGGTGGAATTTGAATTCAATGAAAACATATCTGGAATTAAGAATCCACTGATGACCATTAAACCATTGTCGATTGTCGGAAAAGCCCATCTGGTTCACAAATGTCCTTTCGGGAAGGAAATCTGCCCTCCATGCCCGGTCTGGCCTCCATGTGACTCCAGAGCCACAGCAATGGTGGTTGACTCTCAACTGCCCTCCTAGCATTAAATATTTGCACGGTTATATATCACAAAGCATAAATTCGAGGCTTTTTCCTTTTGGATGGCACGGTGGTTCGCACTACTGCTTCACAGCTCCAGGGACCTGGGTTCATTTCCGCCCTTGGGTAACTGTGTGTAGTTTGCACATTTTCTCCATGTCTACGTGCATTTCCTTCAGGTGCTCCAGTTTCCTCCCACAGTCCAAAGACGTGTGGGTTAGGTGGATTGGCCATGCTAAATTGCTTCCTAGGCCGGAATTTTACCGCCTTGCCCATCCCAGAATCGGGGCGTACAAGGCTCACAGAATGACATTCTCCATTGCCCTCGGGCGGGATCTTACGATTCTCGAGTGGGCGAAGCAGTAAAACTCCGGCATTAATGTCTCTAGGTGAGTAGGTTAGGTGGATTAGCCATGGTAAATATGTGGGATTACGGGGATAGGCCCTGAGTAAGATGCTCTGTCAGAGAGTTGGTGCAGACTCGATGGGCCGAATGGCCTCTTCTGCACAGTAGGGATTCGATCTAATGAAAGGACAACCACAATTTGAATGGAACATTTCTTTAAGTGTGAAACGAGCAGCACAGAATGGAAGAGCAAAAGCGTTGAGAGCGCAAGATTTTCTGGAACAAAGTGCAAAAGGAATGCAGTCTCTAGTCTGTTGTCTTGGCACTGATTTGTGAACGCAGCTACTAGACTTGGATTGTCCGACGTTTCTGGAAATCTTTTGTGGAACTAAGCAGAATAAATGGAGTCCGGGTGACAGGGCAGATCTGATTTCTGGGTGATACTGAACATGTTCACAGGGAGCTCGTTCATGCAGTTCAGCAAACTCTGGAGCTCAGGCAATGTTCTATCTGAGCTATCTGGTTAGCCAGGCTATTCATATTTATATTTCTTAATTTGCCGGACGGATCGGATGATTTATTGCATTAAAAAAAATCTCCCACAATTTTGCGGAAAATCATGGAGAAATTGTCAAGAATGGAATATCTTAGAACATGTTCCACACCATTTTGTTAAGACTTGCAATTTGATTTAGAGTCATAGAGGTTTACAGCATGGAAACAGGCCCTTCGACCCAACTTGTCCATGCCGCCATTTTTTTTAACGTCTAAGTTAGTCCCAATTGCTCGCGCTTGGCCCATATCGCTCTGTACCCATCTTACTCATGTAACTGTTTAAATGCTTTTTAAAAGACAAAATTGTACCTGCCTCTACTACTACCACTGGCAACTTGTTCCAGACACTCACCACCCTCTATGTGAAAAAATTGCCTCTCTGGACCCTTTTGTATCTCTCTCCTCTCACCTTAAACCTATGACCTTTGGTTTTAGACTTCCCTACCTTTGGGAAAAGATATTGACTATCGAGCTGATCTGTGCCCCTCATTATTTTATAGACCTCAATAAGATCACCCTTCAGTCTTCTACGCTCCAGAGAGAAAAGTCCCAGTCTATCCAGCCTCTCCTTATAACACAAACCATCAAGTCCTGGGAGCATCCTAGAAAATCTTTTCTGCACTCTTTCTAGTTTAATAATATCCTTTCCATATTAGGGTGACCAGAACTGTACACAGTATTCCAGGTTTAGCCTTACCAATGTCTTGTACAACTTCAACAAGACGTCCCAACTCCTGTATTCAATGTTCTGACCAATGAAACCAAGCATGCCAAATGCCTTCTTCATCACTCTGTCCACCTGTGACTCCACTTTCAATGAGGCTTGAACATGTACCCCGAGATCTCTTTGTTCTATAACTCTCCCCAATGCCCGACATTAATTGAATAAGTCCTGCTCTGGTCAGATCGACCAAAATGCATCACCTCACATTTATCTAAATTAAACTCTACCTGTCATTCATCAGCCCACTGGCCCAATTGATCAAGATTCCATTGGAATCCGACATAACCTTCTCAACTGTCCACTATGCCACCAATTTTGATGTCATCTGCAAACTTACTAACCATGCCTCCTAAATTCTCATCCAAATCATTAATATAGATGACAAATAACAATTTGAATGCTACATTTCTTTAAGTGTGAAACTAGCAGCACAGAATGGAAGAGCAAAAGTAATGAAAGCGCAAGATTTTCTGGACCCAAGTGCAAAAGGAATGCAGCCTCTCGTCTGTTACCTTGGCACTGATTTGTGAACACAGCTACTGGACAACTACTACCCAACACCGATCCCGAGGCACACCACTGGTCACAGGCCTCCAGTTTGAAAAACAGTCCTCCACAACCACCCTCTGGCTTCTGTCATCAAGCCACTTTTGTATCCACGCTACCTCACCCTGGATCCCGTGAGATTTAACCTGATGCAACAACCTACCATGCAGTACCTTGTCAAAGGCCTTGCTAAAGTCCATGTAGACAACATCAACTGCACTGCCCTCATCTACCTTCTTGGTTGAGATCAAAAAGGAGGAGGTATTGGAGTACTTGAGAAACATTAAGGTAGTCAAGTCCCCAGGGCCTGATGGGATATACCCCAGAATACTGAGAGAGGCAAGAGAGGAAATTGTTGAGGCCTTGAGAGAAATCTTTGTATCCTCACTGGCTACAGGGGAGGTCACAGTAAGAGTTTTAACAACAACAGGTTAAAGTCCAACAGGTTTATTTGGTAGCAAATACCATAGGCTTTCGGAGCGCTGCTCCTTCGTCAGATGGAGTGGAAATGTGCTCTCAAACAGTGCACAGAGCACATTTCCACTCCATCTGATGAAGGAGCAGCGCTCCGAAAGCCTATGGCATTTGCTACCAAATAAACCTGTTGGACTTTAACCTGGTGTTGTTAAAACTCTTACTGTGTTCACCCCAGTCCAACACTGGCATCTCCACATCATGACTACAGGGGAGGTCCTAGAGCATTGGAGAATAGACAATGTTGTTCCTTTGTTTCAGAAGGGTCACAAGAATAATCCAGGTAATTACAAGCCGGTGAGCCTTACATCAGTGGTAGGGAAATTATTGGAGAGGATTCTTCGAGATAGGATTTATTCCAACTTGGAAATAAGTGGACATATTAGTGAGAGGCAACGTGGTTTTGTGACGGGGAGGTCGTGTCTCACGAACTTGATCGAGTTTTTCGAGGAAGTGACGAAGGTGATTGATGAGGGTAGGGCAGTGGATGTTGTCTACATGGACTTCAGTAAGGCCTTTGACAAGATCCCTCATGGCAGACTGGTGCAGAAGGTGAAGTCGCATGGGATCAGAGGTGAGCTGGCAAGGTGGACACAAAACTGGCTCAGTCAAGAAGACAGAGGGTAGCTGTGGAAGGGTGCGTTTCTGAATGGAGGGCTGTGACAAGTGGTGTTCCTCAGGGATCAGTGCTGGGGCCTTTGCTGTTTGTAATATATACAAATGATTTGGAGGAAAATGTAACTGGATTGAGTTTGCGGACGATACAAAGGCTGGAGGATTAGCGGATAGCGATGAGGACCATCAGAGGATATAGCAGGATATAGGTCAGTTGGACGGAGAGATGGCAGATGGAGTTTAATCTGGATAAATGTGAGGTAATGCATTTTGGAAGGTCTAATACAGAGAGGAAATATACAGTAAATGGCAGAACCCTTAAGAGTATTGATAGGCAAAGGCATCTGGGTGTACAGGTACACAGGTCACTGAAAGTGGCAATGCAGGTGGAGAAGGTAGTCAAGAAGGGATACGGCATGCTTGCCTTCATCGGCTGGGGTATTGAGTTTAAAAATTGGCAAGGCATGTTGCAGCTTTATAGAACCTTAGTTAGGTCACATTTGGAATATAGTGTTCAATTCTGGTCGCCACACTACCAGAAGGATGTGGAGGCTTTGGAGAGGGTACAGAAAAGATTTACCAGGATGTTGCCGAGTATGGAGGGCATTAGCTATGAGGAGAGGTTGGAGAAACTTGGTTGGTTCTCACTGGAGTGACGGAGGTTAAGGGGAGACCTGATAGAAGTCTACAAGATTATGAGAGGCATGGACAGAGTGGATAGTCAGAAGCTTTTTCCCAGGGTGGAAGAGTCAATTACTCGGGGGCATAGGTTTAAGGTGCAGGGGGCAAGGTTTAAAGGAGATGTACGAGGCAGATTTTGTACACAGAGAGTAGTGGGTGCCTGGAACTCGTTGCGGATGCGGTAGTAACTTTTAAGGGGCATCTTGACAAGTACATGAATAGGATGGGAATAGAGGGATATGGTCCCCGGAAGGGTAGGGGGTTTTAGTTAAGTCGGGTAGCATGTTCAGTGCAGGCTTGGAGGGCCAAAGGGCCTGTTCCTGTGCTGCAATTTGCTTTGTTCTTTGTTCTTTGTACCCTTTCAAAAAACTCAATAAAATTTGTGAGACATGATTTTCCACTCACAAAGCCATTCTGATTGTTCCTAATCAGTCCTTGCCTCTCTCAATGCCTGAGGATCCTGTCTCTCAGAATACCTTCCAACAACTTACCCACTGCAGATGTGTGGCTCAACAGCCTGTCGTTCCCTGCAGACCTTTTTAAACAAAGGCACAACATTTGCCACCCTCCAATCTTCAGGCACCTCACCTGTGACTATCGATGATTCAAATATCTCTGCTAGGGGACCCGCAATTTCCTCCCGAGCCTCCCACAGCGTCCTGGGATACACTTCATCAGGTCCCGGGGATTTATCTACCTTGATGCGCTTTAAGGCTTCCAGAACCTCCTTCCCTGCTTTTTGTATACTCCTCAGGACATCACAGTTTATTTCTCCAAGTTCCCTAACATCCATGCCTTTCTCAACAGCAAATACTGATGAGAAATATTCATTTAGGATCTCACCCATCTCTTGTGGATCCACACATAGATGACCTTGTTGATCCTTAAGAGGCCCTACTCTCTCCCTAGTTACTCTTTTGCCCTTTATGTATTTGTCGAATCTCTTTGGATTCTCCTTTGCCTTATCTGCCAAAGCAATCTCGTGTCCTCTTTTTACCCTCCTGATTTCTCTCTTAACTCTACTTCTACACCCTCTATACTCTTCAAGAGATTCATTTGATCCCAGCTGCCTATGTATGTCATGTGCCTCATTCTTCTTCTTGACCAAGGCCTCAATATCCCAAGTCATCCAGGGTTCCCGACTTCTACCCACCTTGTCCTTCACTCTAAGAGAATGTGCTTATCCTGAACCCTGGTTAACGCACTTTTGAAAGTCTCCCAATTATCAGACATCCCTTTGATTTGATTTATTATTGGCACATGTATTAGTATATAGTAAAAAGCATTGTTTCTTGCGTGCTATACAGACAAAGCATACCGTTGATAGAGAAGGAAACGAGAGAATGCAGAGTGTAGTGTCACAGTCATAGCTGGGGTGGAGAGAAAGATCAACTTCATGTGAGGTAAGTCCATGTGCCACCGTCAGTAGTGGTATCAGCGATTATAATCTGTGCTCTTGCCACCCTCAGTGCTTCTTCCAAGTGGTGTTCAACATGGAGAAGTACTGATTCACCAGCAGAAATGTGTGCAGTAGGTTTTAATCAGCAGGAATTTTCCTTGCCCACATTTGACCTGTTTTTGTTTGTACCTTTTGGTTCTTTATTCCGAATCAACAAAGCCAATTAAGTCCAATCAGAGTCCCCACACAAGGGACAAACCAGATCCAAGCTGACAAGAGAGGATATCCGAGCTGACAGAAGTGACAGAAGTGTTAGTGAGGGATCGCTTTGGGACCAGTGACCATAATTCTATTAGTTTTAAGATAGCTATGGAGAATGATAGGTCTGGCCCAAAAGTTAATATTCTAAATTGGGGCAAGACCAATTTTGATGGTACCAGGCAGGAACTTTCAAAAGTTAATTGGGGGAGTCTGTGGGAAGGAAAAGGGATGTCTGGTAAGTGGCATGCTTTCAAAAGTGTGTTAACCAGGGTTCAGAGTAAACACATTCCTCTTAGAGTGAAGGGCAAGGCTGGCAAAAGTCGGGAACCCTGGATGACTCGGGATATTGAGGCCCTGGTCAAAAAGAAGAAAGAGGCACATGACATGCATAGGCAGCTGGGATCAAGTGAATCTCTTGAAGAGTATAGGGGGTGTAGAAGTAGAATTAAGAGAGAAATCAGGAGGGCAAAAAGAGGACACGAAATTGTTTTGGCAGATAAGGCAAAGGAGAATCCAAAGAGATTCTACAAAAACATAAAGGGCAAAAGAGTAACAAGGGAGAGAGTAGGGCCTCTTAATGATCAACAGGGTAATCTATGTGCGGATCCACAAGAGATGGGTGAGATCCTAAATGAATATTTCTCATCAGTATTTACTGTTGAGAAAAGCATGGATGTTAGGGAACTTGGGGAATTAAATATTGATGTCTTGAGGAGTGTACATATTACAGAGAAGGAGGTGCTGGAAGTCTTAAAGCGCATCAAGGTAGATGAATCTGCAGGACCTGATGAAGTGTATCCCAGGACGTTGTGGGAGGCTAGTGTCCCCTAGCCGAGATATTTGAATCATCGATAGTCACGGGTGAAGTACCTGAAGATTGGAGAGTGGCAAATGTTGTGCCTTTGTTTAAAAAGGGCTGCAGAGAAAAGCCTGGGAACTACAGGCCAGTGAGCCTCACACCTGTGGTGGGTAAATTGTTGGAAGGTATTTTGAGAGACAGGATCTACAGGCATTTAGAGATGCAAGGACTGATTAGGGACAGTCAGCATGGCTTTGTGAGTGGAAAATCATATCTCACAAATTTGATTGAGTTTTTTGAAGGGGTAACCAAGAAGGTAGATGAGGGCAGTGCAGTTGATGTTGTCTACATGGACTTTAGCAAGGCCTTTGACAAGGTACCGCATGGTAGGTTGTTGCATAAAGTTAAATCTCACGAGATCCAGGGTGAGGTATCTAAATGGATACAAAATTGGCTTCTTGACAGAAGCCAGAGGGTGGTTGTAGAGGGTTGTTTTTCAAACTGGAGGCCTGTGACCAGTGGTGTGCCTCAGGGATCAGTGCTGGGCCCACTATTATTTGTCATTTATATCAATGATTTGGATGAGAATATAGGAGGCATGGTTAGTAAGTTTACAGATGACACCAAGATTGGTGGCATGGTGGACAGTGACGAAGGTTATCTCCGATTGCAGCGGGATCTTGATCAATTGGGCCAGTGGGCTGGTGAATGGCAGATGGAGTTTAATTTAGACAAATGCGAGGTAATGCATTTTGGTAGATTGAACCAGGGCAGGACTTACTCAGTTAATGGTAGGGCATTGGGGAGAGTTACAGAACAAAGAGATCGAGGGGTACATGTTCATAGCTCCTTGAAAGTGGAGTCATAGGTGGACAAAGTGGTGAAGAAGACATTCTGCATGCTTGGTTTCATCGGTCAGAACATTGAATACAGGAGTTGGGACGTTTTGTTGTAGTTGTACAAGATATTGGTAAGGCCACACTTGGAATACTGTGTGCAATTCTGGCCACCCTATTATAGAAAGGATATTATTAAACTAGAAAATGTGCAAAAAAGATTTACTAGGATGTTATCGGGACTTGACGGATTGAGTTAAAAGGAGAGGCTGAATAGACTGGGACTTTTTTCTCTGGAGTGTAGGAGGCTGAGGGGTGACCTTATAGAGGTCTATGAAATAATGAGGGGCATAGACAAGATAGATAGTCAATATCTTTTCCCAAAGGTAGGGGGGTCTAAAACTAGAGGGCATAGGTTTAAGGTGAGAGGGGAGAGATACAAAAGTGTTCAGAGGGGCAATTGTTTCACACAGAGGGTGGTGAGTGTCTGGAACAAGCTGCCAGAGATAGTAGTAGAGGCGGGTACAATTTTATATTTTAAAAAGCATTTAGATAGTTACATGGGTACGATGGGTATAGACGGATATGGGCCAAATGCGGGCAATTGGAATTAGCTTAGGGGTTTTAAAAAAAATAAGGGCGGCATGGACAAGTTGGGCCGAAGAGCCTGTTTCCATGCTGTAAACCTCTATGACTCTATGACAAGAGAGGGTGGCAAGAGCACAGATTATAATTGTTGATACCACTACTGACGGTGGCACCTCGCATGAAGTTGATCTTTCTCTACACCCCAGCTATGACTGTGATACTACACTCTGCACTCTCTCAATGGTATGCTTTGTCTGTATAGCACGCAAGAAACAATACTTTTCACTATATACTAATACATGTGACAATAATAAATCAAATCAAAGGGATGTCTTGGGCTTGATCAAACAAGGGTGGCACGGTGGCAGATTGGTGAGCACTGCTGCCTCACAGTGCTAAGGACCCGGATTCAATTCCGGCCCCGGGTGACCTTCTGTGTGGAGTTTGCACATTCTCCCTGTGTCTGCGTGGGTTTCCTCCGGGTGCTCCAGTTTCCTCTCACAGTCCAAAAATGTGTGGGTTAGGTGGATTGGCCATGATAAATTACCCCTTTGTGTCAGGGGCATTAGGACTGTAAATATGTGGGGTTACGGGGATGGGACCTGGATGGGATTGGTGGCAGCTTCGATGGGCCAAATGGTCTCCGTCTACACTATAGATTCTATGAATCTAAGATCCAAGCTGACAGTGTGAGGCATTGTATCCCCTCCTGGGCTTGGGCTGATCTTCCTCTTAGCCAAAAGGCCGAGATGGCTTTAAAAAATGTCGTCAGGTGAAGCCTCGGTTTAACCTCATTGGCTACCTTGATCGCTTGCTCTACCCTAGCTCAGGGAAACTACAATCGCAGGTATCAGCACATCCCAAGTGCAATGAGCTAGCCGCATCCCCTGCCTGTTTATGGTTTCACCCCTACCAGGTGCCAGGAGACTTCATGTGGTTAGGAACAAGTGTAGATGATTCCCAGAGCAACTCCTTCTCGATTGTATACCACTGTGCTGCCACCTCTGGCAGGTCTGTCCTGCCGGTGGGGCAGGACATACCCAAGGATGGTGATCGTGGTGTCGGAGACATGGTCTGTAAGGTGTGATTCTGTGAGCGTAACTATGCCAAGCTGTTGCTTGAGTAGTTTGTGAGACAGCTCTCCCAATTTTGGCACAAGCCTCTGAATGTCCGTAAGGAGGACTTTGCACCTGAAATGACAATGGTAAACCCAGGGTCATGATGTGGAGATGCCGGCGTTGGACTGGGGTAAACACAGTAAGAAGTTTAACAACACCAGGTTAAAGTCCAACAGGTTTATTTGGTAGCAAAAGCCACACAAGCTTTTGGAGCTCCAAGCCCCTTCTTCAGGTGAGTGGGAATTCTGTTCACAAACAGGGCATATAAAGACACAAACTCAATTTACATGAATAATGGTTGGAATGCGAATACTTACAACTAATCAAGTCTTTAAGAAACAAAACAACGTGAGTGGAGAGAGCATCAAGACAGGCTAAAAAGATGTGTATTGTCTCCAGACAAGACAGCTAGTGAAACTCTGCAGGTCCAGGCAACTGTGGGGGTTACAAATAGTGTGACATGAACCCAGTATCCCGTTGAGGCCATCCTCGTGTGTGTGGAGCTTGGCTATCAGTTTCTGCTCAGCGACTCTGCGCCGTCGTGTGTCGCGAAGGCCGCCTTGGAGAACGCTTACCCGAATATCAGAGGCCGAATGCCCGTGACCGCTGAAGTGCTCTGTTTCTTAAAGACTTTGTTTCTTAAAGACTTGATTAGTTGTAAGTATTCGCATTCCAACAATTATTCATGTAAATTGAGTTTGTGTCTTTATATGCCCTGTTTGTGAACAGAATTCCCACTCACCTGAAGAAGGGGCTTGGAGCTCCGAAAGCTTGTGTGGCTTTTGCTCCCAAATAAACCTGTTGGACTTTAACCTGGTGTTGTTAAACCCAGGGTCGACAGGGCTGGGTTTACCATTGTCATTTCAGCTGCCTGGGTCAACGCCAGGTAGTCCATTCAGTTTCATTCCTTCTTGACATTTCCGGAGCAGCTTGATACAACTGACTGTCTTGCCAGACCATTGCAAATGGCAATTATTCTATTATATTCTTTCCATCCGAGAGTTTAATGAGTTCTCCAGCTGTTTTATTTGAGTCAGGTTGGGGTAGCAAACAATTGCTATTCCGAATTTAAGTCACAGAGAAATTCGAAAAACAAATTCATAGAAAGATTTCAACAGCCCTTCAAATGTATAAACCTTTGGTTTCCTTTGACAATAAATATTTAAATAACTGGATCATGGCATCATGCAGAAAATAAATTCAGCAGAAACCTGGAATTACTTCTGCAGATGTAAAGGGCTTGTGCTGACTGATGTTCTAAATATAGAGCAAAATGACATTAGATAAGTGCAGGGTATCTGATTCCCAGAGAAAACCTGTTTCCAATCAGACTAACCTGGCAAATCTGTAGGCATTATTTATATTCCTCATATTTTTATGTACAATTTTTTCTTATTCATTTGTGGGACATGGGCATCACTGGCTGGTCAGCATTTATCATAGAAATCATAGAAACCCTACAGTATGGAAAGAGGCCATTTGGCCCATCAAGTCTGCACCGACCACAATCCTACCCAGACCCTACCCCTATATCCCTACATATTTTACCCACTAATCCCTCTAACCTACGCATCTCAGGGCACTAAGGGGCAATTTTAGCATGGCCAATCAACCTAACCCGCACATCTTTGGACTGTGGGAGGAAACCGGAGCACCCGGAGGAAACCCACGCAGACACGAGGAGAATGTGCAAACTCCACACAGACAGTGACCCAAGCCGGGAATCGAACCCAGGTCCCTGGAGCTGTGAAGCAGCAGTGCTAACCACTGTGCTACCATGCCGCCCTTATTGCCCATCCCTAGTTGCCCTTGTTTAGAGGGCAGTTAAGAGTCAACCACATTGCTGTGGGTCTGGAATCACATGTAAGCCAGGCCAGGTAAGGACAGCAGATTTCCTTCCCTCAAAGGCATTAATGAACCAGATGGGTTTTTCTGACAATCGACAATGGTTTCATGGTCATCAGTAGATTTTTAATTCCAGATTTTTTTTTTAACTGAATTCACATTCCACCATTTCGAACCCAGGTCCCCAGAACACTAACTGAGTTTCTGGATTAATTAAGGCAAAATACTGCAGATGCTGGAATCTGAAACAAAAGCAGAAAATGCTGGAGGAACTCAGCAGGTCTGACTGCATCTGTGGGAAAAGAATAGAGCCAACGTTTCGAGTCTCAAAACATTGGCTCTATTCACTCTCCACAGATGCTGCCAGACCTGCTGACCAGAGTTTTACTGGCCCCGCCTGCCATGAGAATTGGAACAGGCAAAGGGCGGAGCATGGGAAGTCCCTTAGCCTCAGGTGGGATTTTAAGGTTTCCAGACAAGCAAGGCCATAAAATCCCGTTTGCTGGGTTTCTCCAGTATTTTCTGTTTTTGTTCTGGATTAATAGTTGAGTGAAAATATTACTAGGCTATCACCTCTCCAGTAATTACACCATTCACTTGAATACGAAAGCAAAAGTACAGTGTTAGAGGTCAGGTTAGAAACTCCAAATTACTTTATGGAGACCCCAAACCATAGGTTTTGCATCTTGAATTTGGCGAGGATGAGCATGATATATTTCACTTCAGGTATGATTCCAATGACCCACTAGAGAACTTTTATCAAACAAAGTTTATTTAAGAATATAGCTAACATATATAGAAAGAAAATTAGCATAATCTTTTATCAATTACAAACAAAAAACAGAAAGGAAACAACCACAATAATGTATTTACCCTTAATTGAATATTAAAGCTGTTCCAACAAACCAAAACCTTTCAGAGACAAAACCCTTTCACAGGCTTAACGCAGCATTGATTAAAATCTCACTTAACGAATTGAGGCGGCACGGTAGCACAGTGGTTAGCACTGCTGCTTCACAGCTCCAGGGACCTGGGTTCAATTCCCGCTTGGGTCACTGTCTGTGTGGAGTTTGCACATTCTCCTCGTGTCTGCGTGGGTTTCCTCCGGGTGCTCCGGTTTCCTCCCACAGTCCAAAGATGTGCGGGTTAGGTTGATTGGCCAGGCTAAAAAAAAAAATTGCCCTTAGTGCCCTGAGATGTGTAGGTTAGAGGGATTAGTGGGTGGATATGGGGGTAGGGCCTGGGTGGGATTGTGGTCGGTGCAGACTCGCTGGGCCGAATGGCCTCTTTCTGTACTGTAGGGTTTCTATGATTCAATCTCTAAAAAATACAAATCAGGAAGCATTTAGTATAAACATATTTCGAGACGACAATGAATCTGCAGAAGGAAGGCCATTTACCACAGTCTTTTCGAGGCCTGCACTTTCCTTCCGATAGGCAAAATATTGCCTTGAGGTAACCAGCAGAATTTCCAAATAGAACAGGGAGACAGAGAGAGAGAGAATTCAGCTTGTTTCTTGCTTGATGCCCCTGCTAAAACTAAAAACTAAACTGCAGCCTCAGAACCCTCAAAACTGAAACCTTAAACTCACCGGAAAGGGAAAAAACTGTCCAAAAACACATGGGGCCCGATTTTACCATTTAGAGACTAAGTGCCGGGTGCGGGCGTCAAATAGATCCGACCCCGGAGGCCGCGCTCCAGCGCTCCCATAAGCTTTTTTCTGGCGCTGGTCCAGTGGGCGGGGCTTAGTGCCGCCGGAACGATAGGAGCTTCAAACTGCGCATGTGCAGTTCGGAAAAAATCTGACAGAACGCGCCCGGGCGCGAAAAAAAAAGCAGAGAGCGGAGAGAGCCTCTCTGCCATTCATCCTCTGGTCGGGGGGGAGGAGGGGAGGGGGTGTGAATTAACATCCCCTGGGGGGGGGTGGGGGGGGGAGGTGTGACGTCTCATCCCCTGGGGGGGGGGGAGGGGGTGTGACGTCTCATTCCCTGGAGGGGTGGAGAGGGGGTGTGACATATCATCCTCAGGTCGGGGGGGGGGTTCCGCTGCCTGTCTGTGGCCGATCCCTCCTGGCACCATCGCTGGTACACTACCAGCCACAGCCATCTCTCCCGCTCTCTCGCACCTGCAGGAAGAGTAATCTGTGGCTGGTAGTGTACCAGTGATGGTGCCAGGAGGGATCGGCCGCAGACACGGAGCGGAATCCCCCCGACTAGAAGATGATATGTCACACCCCCTCCACCCACCCCCCCACCACCCAGAGGATGAGACGTCACACCCCCTCCCCTCCCACCCCCCCAAAGGATGAGATGTCACCCGCCCCCCCACCCAGAGGATGAGACGTCACACCCACCCCCCCCAGAGGATGATACGTCACTCCCCCTCCCCTTCCACCCCCCCCCCAAGAGGGCAACGTGGGCTCGCCCCCTCTCCTCATCCCACCCCCCCCCCCCCCCCCCCCACTCCGGCAGACACCAGCGGACCTGTGTGAAGCCCGGTCACTCCAGCCGTGGCTCGAAGTCAGTGTCCAGGAACATGCTGCAGGCTGTCGAAGGACTGAAGGTGAGCAGTAAGGATGGTGGAGGGAGACCACGATCGAGGTAGGTTAGGGGTGTGCTCTGCCGGGGGGGCCTGCCTCCCAGAGGGGTCCGATCCCGGGGGGGGGCCCTGCCGCCCAGAGGGGTCTGATCCCGGGAGGGGGCTCTGTCGGGGTGGTTAGAGGGGGTGTCCGCGAAGGGTGGGCCTCAGCGATTCTCCTGCCGAATAAAAGTACAAGTTGGACTTTTATTTATCAGGTCGGTAAAGGCACGGACGCGAATTGGGCCGAACGCTGGTAAAGGGGGAATTGATGGTAAAGTTGGGCGCGCTCTTCATTAAGTCGATTTAAATGCATGCTAAAGCAATTAAGTCGTCGCGCCGGCCGATTTGGGCGCGCACTGGAACGGCGCCCGAATCGGCCGTTGGTAAAGGCGCAGTGCGCTAGGAATCGGGTGTGGATCGCGGCATAGGCCCAATGCCCAACTTTACCGCCATTTCGCGCCCGAAAACGGGCACAAAGTTTTGGTAAAATCAGGCCCATGATCTTTTCACCTAATAATGCAGGACCATAAAACTACTCACAGAGCACACACAAACAACCCCATTTAAGCCACTTAAGAAGCAATTAAAGGACAATTCCAGTCAAGTCGGCAACAATGACATCACTGAAGCTGTGAGAGCTGCAGAAATCATGTTTTAAAAAAAACTTTCTTAAAGGGACAGTAACGTCACAGCAGGACCAGATCATTCAGCTCCTTGACCATATTCCACCATATAATCTTGATCTGAATCTTTATTTAACAGCATGAGTTTCATATGCCTCTACCCAAAGAAAATCAGTTTTGAAACTTTCAATTGAAGCCAACAACATTTTAGGTGGAGTGTCCCTGGTTTCCACTCTCCAATGGGTGACTAAGTGTCACCCCTAAACAACCTAGCTCTAATTTTAAGGCTCTATCCCTTCATTCTGGATTCCCCAACCGGAGGAAATAGCCACCCTCTCTCCCCCCTATCATAATCTTCTCATTCTCAACTACCTTGATTAGATTTTCCCTTCATATTCCATGCATATACACAAGCATTACTTAAACCTAAGTATTTCTTTAAATGCAACCTTCAAACACAGTGCAGAAAGCTGTCACACTCAATGTTGTGTATATTAATCTTGTGTTCTGGCCTGATGCACAATTAATTACTTTGTCCTACACTCACACACTGCCTGGTGACTCATGCACCAAGTTGGCATCAACTTCAGTCAATCCAAAAGCTTTTCCAATAAATTACATTTTTAATCTTAGATTTTATTAAGTCCAGGGGAACAAAAACATGAATTAGTAGTGGCAGATGCAATGACATCATTGTTTTTTTTAAGTTTATTTATTAGTGTTACAAGTAGGCTTATGTTAACACTGCAATGAAGTTACTGTGAAATTCCCCCAGTCGCCACACTCCAGCGTCTGTTCGGGTACACTGAGGGAGAATTTAGCATGGTCAATGCACTTAACCTGCACGTCTATCGGACTGTGGGAGGAAACCGGAGCACCCGGAGGAAACCCACGCAGACACAGGGAGAACGTGCAGTCTCTGTACAGACAGTGACCCAAGACTGAAATCGAACCTGGGTCCTTGGTGCTGTAAGGCAGCAGTGCTAAACACTGTGCCACCATGCCGCGACACTGTACTGTGCTCAGTTCTGGTTGCCTCACTATAGGAAGGATGTGGAAAAGATTGAAAGGGTGCAGAGGAGATTTACAAGGATATTGCCTGGATTGAGTGGCATGCCTTCTGAGGATAGGCTGAGGGAGCTCAGTCTTTTCTCCTTGGAGAGACGAAGGATGAGAGGAGACCTAATAGAGGTGTATAAGATGTTGAGAGGCATAGATCGGGTGGACTCTCAGAGGCTTTTTTCCAGGGTGGAAATGTCTGCTACGAGAGGACACAGGTTTAGGATGCTGGGGGGTAGGTACAGGGGAGATGTTAGGGGTAAGTTTTTCACACAGAGGGTGGTGGGCGAGTGGAATCGGCTGCCATCAGTGGTGGTGGAGGCGAACTCAATAGGGTCTTTTAAGAGACTCCTGGATGAGTACATGGGGCTTAATAGGATGGAGGGTTATAGGTAGGTCTAGAAGGTAGGGATGTGTTCAGCACAATTTGTGGGCCGAAGGGCCTGTTTGTGCTGTAGTTTTTCTATGTTTCTATGACACATTGTGGTGTCAATAGCATTATCGAAGCCTTGTTTATCTATTGATATAAGTAATGAAATACTCTCTGCAAACTTTTAATGCTCACAACATTCTGCCTTTAGAATAAAATTGAATAACATTGAGAAAAGACATGCCTTTCATTCAATAGAAGTTAGGAGTGACATTTAAAGGATGGGTTGACCGTGTCGATTGAGTTTGCTATCTAATGGATTGGTAGAATGGAATTTATCTCTTTGTCAGTTGTAAATTAATAATGACCAGATAATCTCTTTTTTGTGATGTTGCTTGAGGGATAAATATTGGCCAGGGCGCTGGGGAGAACACCCATAATGCCATGGATCTTTTATATAAAGGCAAAATACTGCGGACGCTGGAATCTGAAACAAAAACAGAAAATGCTGGAAAATCTCAGCAGGTCTGTCAGCATCAGTGGGGAGAGAATAGAGCGAAGATTTTGAGCCTAGGTGACCCTTCGTCAGAGCTGATGTTGAGAGAGATCTGTGCATATTAGTACATGTCCTAACAATGCAGAGCAACAATCAACAAAGCCAACAGGTTGATCTACATTGACAAGGCAGTTAACTACAAATTAGAAAAAGCCATGGCGAGCTGTACTATATTGGCCTCAGCGTGTCAGCTTAGCGATGGAAGGTGCTCAGCAACAACCTGCTCACTGACGCTCAGTTTGGGTTCTACCAGGGCTCATTACAACCTTGACCCCAATGTGGACAAAAGAGCCGAATTCGGGAGATGAGCATTTGACCAAGTGTGAAATCAAGAAGCCTCAGCAAAAATGAAGTCAATGGGAATTGGTGGAAAACTCTCCACTGGTTGGAATCATACTGAAGACAAAGGAAGATGACAAAGGAATATACCTGTTCAATGCCTCGGCCATTTCCTCATTTCCCATTAGTAAATCCCCCCTTTCATCCTCTAAAGGACCAATGTTTACCTTAACCACTCTTTTTCATTTTATATATTGGTAGAAACTTTTGCTCTCTGTTTTTATATTCTGAGCTAGTTTGCTCTCGTAATCTACCTTACTTTTCTTTTTAGCTTTTCTCATGAAAATAAGCAATCTGTCTGGTGGAAAGGGGGTGGCATTGGGAGTGTATCTCAGGGTCAGGCTGGTTGTCACAGTTGCAAATTATCGAGTCCAGTCAGAGACAATGGCAAGGAAGGGGGATGGGATCCGTTGCAAGACTATGGAGTTAATGGTGGGACTGGGAAGTTCTTTCCTCCCAGTTGTTTAACCAGAGGAAATTGTAGTCCATCAAAGACTCGCTATCAGACAAGCAGTGGGAGCAGTGAATGGGATCGTGAGGGCTGGTGGGACATTTCAGCACCATGTACCCAGCATTCATGAAGAAGTTTACCATGTGACTGCTGACGATGATGTCACCATTGGGCACAGTAAGAAGTCTCACAATATCAGGTTAAAATTCAACAGATTTATTTGGAATCACGAGCTTTTGGAACGCTGCTCAGGTGAGTGGAGAGGTTGGTTCAAAAACATGGCATAGATAGACAAATACACAATTTCAAAATAATGGTTGAAATGCAAGTCTTAACAGGTAATCGAGTCTTTACAGGCACAGACAGTGCGAGTGGAGAGGGTTAAAGAGATGTGAATTGTCTCAAGCCAGGACAGTTAGTAGGATTTTGCAAGCCCAGGCCAAATGGTGGAGCCCCAAATGGGGGACCAAAAAAGTGACCAATGGGCAGCATGGTGAAGAGGAAGAAAGGGTCCTGAAGGTTAGATTCTTTCGGGACCCCAGAGGAAACATTGCGTGGGCAGATAAGTCGCTGTTGGAGATGCTCCATGTACTGCTGATGTAACCCTAAAAGTTTAACTCAGATAACATAAAGGAAAAATGTTAATTTCACAAAATATTAATGGATGACTGACACATCCATCACACTGGATCACCAAAGGACCTAAAAGGCACACATTAAATCACCTTCTAACACACATTGCTGTGAGGTTATGTTACATTTGATTGTATCACATTACACCAGTTACTCCCTTTGTCCTGTTTATTCTCATAGCACTTGCTGACCTTTCCCTTGTCTGCAGTTTACTGGAATCTTTCATTTCTGGGAAAGTTAGCAATCAGGTGCAGATCCGTTCCTCTTTGCATTGCCTGTCATGACTGTAATATATTGCTCAGAATTGCACAAAGATGGTGCCTTGCTGGGTACAAAGAGCTAATTAAGCAATTAAGGAGTCAATTTAACCCTTTTCCGCTGTGCAGCAGTTGCTGGCTAAGAACAGTGCCCTCTATCCCCCCTTTAGACAGTAAATTTATCATAATTAATTCTAGCAAATCCCACATTTACTAAGTTGATTACCATTGAATAAACAAAGTCTGGTGCCTGCTCCAGTCAGTCTCTGCTCCGGCGCGCAATCCACAGTAAAATAGCACCATTTGCTGAAACCTCAGTATGACTAAGAGATGCATTCGATAATTGTCCCGAGGACAAAGTTTTCTCATGGCAGCGGCTGCCCACCCACTTACACAAAGGTTTGAAAAAGGTCTGGCCAAATTGTGATGGTAAAAGAAGTCTCACAACACCAGGTAAAAATCCAACAGATTTATTTGGTGTCACAAGCTTTCAGAGTCTTGCTCCTTCTTCAGGTGCATGGCCACTCACCTGATGAAGGAGCAGTGCTCCGAAAGCTCGTGATACCAAATAAACCTGTTGGACTTTTACCTGGTGTTGTGAGACTTCTTAAGATGTTAAAAGAACCCTCGAAATTGTTTCAAGGGAGGAGCCGATCCCGAGGCCATGGAGTTTGGAGATACGATTTGTGGGAATAATGGTGTTGAGCTGTCAAGAACAGCTTCTTCCCTGCTGCCATCAGACTTTTGAATGGACCTACTTTATATTAAGTTGATCTTTCTCCACACCCTAACTATGACTGTTAACACTACATTCTGCACTTTCTCCTTTCCATCTCTATGAACGGTATGCTTTGTCTGTATAGCGCACAAGAAGCAATGCCTTTCACTGTATACTAATAACTGATAAAGGAGCAGCGCTCTGAAAGCTCATGCTACCAAATAAACCTGTTGGACTTTAACCTGGCATTGTGAGACTACTTACTGTACTAATACATGTGACAATAATTAATCAAATCAAATCAATGTAGACCGCGTGGTCACATAGTCACATGGCTACTTAAAGAGTCACGTGACAGAAGCATGGGCATTCTCCCCGCAGTGCAGGCAGAGTACAAGCACATGAGAGTTGCTCAAAGACTAGCAAATAAACTATTGTTGTTCCATCTCCTTGGTCTCCAGTCATTGGAACCCTGCACTTCCACATTGAATACAACTCATGGCAGAATAGCTGAAATTCCCTTTTAGAATGGACTTGCTTAAGGTTTGTAAATGCGTTTCTCTCTCAAGTTTCATTTGCCAATTACAGGATTCCTTACCACACAATCACAGCTCCATCCATTGATTTGATTTGATCAGCAGGGAAGAAGCTGTTCTTGACTGCTCAGCCTTCAACACCATTATTTCTACAAATCTCATCCCCAAACTCCATGGGTCAGGGGTCGGCTCCTCCCTCGAAACAATTTCTTGGGTTCTTTTGTTCCTGGGACAATTATAACCATTCATAGAGAAGGAAAGGAGAGAGTGCAGAATGTATTGTTACAGTCATTGCTAGGGTGTAGAGAAAGATCAACTTAATGCAAGGTAAGTCCATTCAAAAGTCTGATGGCAGCAGGGAAGAAGCTGTTCTTGAATCGGTTGGTACATGACCTCAGGCTTTTGTATCTTTTTCCCGAAGGAAGAAGGTGTAAGAGAGAATGTCTGGGGTGCGCAGGGTCTTTAAATATGCTGGCTGCTTTGCCGAGGCAGCGGGAAGTGTAGACAGGGTCAATGGATGGGAGGCTGGTTTGCGTGATGGACTGGACTTCATTCAAGACCTTTTGTAGTTTCTTGCGGGCTTTGGCAGAGCAGGAACCATATCAAGCTGTGATACAACCAGAAGGAATGCTTTCTATGGTGCATCTGTGGTAGGTTAGTGAGATGGGCAGGGAATGGAAAGGGATGGAGTTAATGGAGGGGTTGGATAGGAAGGAAAGGGGAGTGTTCCATGATCGACAAAGTGCAGATCCCAAAGGGCAACACAGTCCCCCCCACCCTTCCAACCCTTTTAAGAATCTGAGTGAAAAGACCAGTCTTCTTGTTCCCACCCAAACATTTATGCTGTGGGCAGCATATTATGAGTGGTAACTGACTTCATAACAAACCTAAATGACCCTTAATTGTCCAGTTTATATGCCCATATCTGCATAACGGATGTGAGTTCAAGGGTGGGTGGGAAGGTGGTGGTGTGGGCATCCATTCTATTTCACGTAAATCCCCCCCCGCCCCTCCCTCCGCCCCCCCCCCGGAAAACACACCCATCAGTATAATGTAAAATACCGCCCTAAGATTCAGTAAGAATCAGAACTGCTGTAAATACTGGTAAAACATGGATTTCTTTATTCTCCTCCTGGACTCCCTCTGCTGGTATATGTTTGTATGGTAGATGTAAGTGGACAAAATGCACATTGTAACTTTCAATATGCTACATGCTTCCCTTCTTCGTAAATGAAAGGCATGGTTTGTAGCAGTCATTTGTTCTCAAAAATGTAAACAGTAAACTTAAACGTAACAAATTCACCAGTAATGTCACCAGTATTCTAACCTTTGTATTAATTTAACAATGCACTCAGTCATATACACGAACAAAAAATTTGTTCACCAACTGAAAATCTTCCACTTTGTAACAAAATCACTCAAGTATGGTGGACGTCTTCTCTGATGAGTTGCACATCATCTGATTTCAGGTGTAATCTCATTTAACTCATGTTCTTCAGCTGAGATGTTGATATCTAAATCAGATTCATTGCTTATTTTTTTATTCATTCGTGGCATCTGGGCATCACCAGCAGGGCCAGCATTTATTGCTCATTCCTAATTGTCCTCCATTTCAGAGGGGCATTTGAGAGTCAACCACATTGCTGTGGCTCTGGAGTCACATGTGGGCCAGATTGGGTAAGGACAGCATATTTCCTTCCCTAAAGGACATTAGTGAACCAGATGAGTTTTTATGACAATTGACAATGGTTTCATGGTCATCATTAGACTTTTAATTCAGATTTTTTTTATTAAATTCAAATTTCACCACCTGCAGTGGCGGGATTCAAACCTGAACCCTGGAGCATTACCCTGGGTCTCTGGATTACTAGTCCGGTGATGATATCACAACGCCACTGAATCCCCGAATGATGTTTTCGGTACTTTTAAAAATGATGCCCTCTGTGTGATGACTTGAGAACCGTGCTTAGCAGTGATCATCGATGCTTTTGTGCTAGTCACAACAAATAGCCGAATGTCATCAGAACCTGTTTGTTTTCCAACACAAGTATTATCTTTCACAAGCATCTTATCTCCTGGCTTAATTGGACGAGATCTAAGTTTCAGGTTTCACTCTGCATTTACTTTAATTTAATCCATTCTCTATCACGTGTGTGTTAATCTCGGATCTGCCAGGGTTGCTCAAGAGGAGGTTTGGTATAGAGTATACAAAGAAGAGTGTAGCTGGAAGTTATTCAGTAGTCAAGTGAGGAGTCACTCTGTAATTTTGAAGAACATGATACAATTATTGTTTCCACGACTTGCTCTCAGCTGTAGCTTTGCACAAGGCTTTTCTCAAGGTGCGCATGAATCTCTTCACCTTGCTCTGAGGATGTCATTTTTCAATGAGTGAAGTAGTTCAAAACTTTACTGAACAGATTAAAGGGGAGGAGGTGCTTGCTGTCTTGAGGCAAATCAGAGTAGATAAATCCCCAAGACCGGACAGGTTATTCCCTCGGACCTTGAAGGAGACTAGTGTTGAAATTGCAGGGGCCCTGGCAGATATATTTAAAATGTTGGTATCCACGGGTGGGGTGCCAGATGCTTGGAGGATAGCTCATGTTGTTCCGTTGTTTAAAAAAGGCTCAAAAAGTAATGCGGGAAATTATAGGCTGGTAAGTTTGACGTCAGTAGTAGGTAAATTATTGGAAGGAGTATTAAGAGATAGGATCTACAAATATTTGGATAGACAGGAACTTATTAGGGAGAGTCAACATGGCTTTGTGCGTGGTAGGTCATGTTTAACCAATCTATTAGAGTTTTTCGAGGAGGTTACCAGGAAAGTGGATAAAGGGAAGGCAGTGGATGTTGTCTACATGGACTTCAGTAAGGCCTTTGACAAGGTCCCGCATGGGAGGTTAGTCAGGAAGGTTCAGTCGCTAGGTATACATGGAGAGGTAGTAAATTGGATTAGACATTGGCTCAATGGAAGAAGCCAGAGAGTGGTAGTGGAGGATTGCTTCTCTGAGTGGAGGCCTGTGATTAGTGGTGTGCCACAGGGATCAGTGCTGGGTCCATTGTTGTTTGTCATCTATATCAATGATCTGGATGATGATGTGGTAAATTGGATCAGCAAGTTTGCTGATGATACAAAGATTGGAGGTGTAGTGGACAATGAGGAAGGTTTTCAAAGCTTGTAGAGGGATTTGGACCAGCTAGAAAAATGGGCTGAAAAATGGCAGATGGAGTTTAATGCAGACAAGTGTGAGTATTGCACTTTGGAAGGACAAACCAAGGTAGAACATACAAGGTAAATGGTAAGACACTGAAGAGTGCAGTAGAACAGAGGGATCTGGGAATACAGATACATAATTCCCTAAAAGTGGCGTCACAGGTAGATAGGGTCGTAAAGAGTGCTTTTGGTACATTGACCTTTATAAATCAAAGTATTGAGTATAGGAGTTGGAATGTTATGGTGAGGTTGTATAAGACATTGGTGAGGCCGAATTTAGAGTATTGTGTGCAGTTTTGGTCACCTAATTACAGGAAGGATATTAATAAGGTTGAAAGAGTGCAGAGAAGGTTTACAAGGATGTTGCGGAGACTTGAGAAACTGAGTTACAGAGGAAGGTTGAATAGGTTAGGACTTTATTCCCTGGAGGGTAGAAGAATGAGGGGAGATTTGATAGAGGTGTATAAAATTATGATGGGTATAGATAGAGTGAATGCAAGCAGGCTTTTTCCACTGAGGCTAGGGGAGAATATAACTAGAGGGCATGGGTTAAGGGTGAGGGAGGAAAAGTTTAAAGGGAATATTAGGGGGGGCTTCTTCACACAGAGAGTGGTGGGAGTGTGGAATGAGCTGCCAGATGAGGTGGTGAATGCGGGCTCACTTTTAACATTTAAGAAAAACTTGGACAGGTACATGGATGAGAGGGGTGTGGAGGGATATGGTCCAGGTGCAGGTCAGTGGGACTAGGCACAAAAATGGTTCGGCACAGGCAAGAAGGGCCAAAAGGCCTATTTCTGTGCTGTAATGTTCTATGGTTCTATGGTTCAGTCAGAGCCCATTGACAATTCTCACTGTTTGAGGAAATCCAAACAAAGAAAAATCTGGCCAAACTTTGAGATGATGAAGGGTCATCCAGCCTCGAAACGTTGGCTCTATTCTCTCTCCACAGATGCTGTCAGACCTGCTGAGATTTTTCCCACATTTTCTGCTTTTGTTTGAGATGATTGCTTTCGTTGAGGTGGACGTAACTATTTCTACAATGCTCTCAATCTCAATGTCAAGAAACGTCTGAGATCATGTACCAACCGACTCAAGAGCAGCTTCTTCCCTGCTGCCCTCAGACTTTTGAATGGACTTACCTTGCATTAAGTTGATCTTTCTCTACACCCTAGCTATGACTGTAACATTACATTCTGCATTCTTTCCTTTCCTTCTCTATGAACGGTATGCTTTGTCTGTATAGCACGCAAGAAACAATACTTTTCACTGGATACTAATACATGTGACAATAATAAATCAAATCAAAATCAAATCAAAAAGAAGGAAGTGCTTGCCAATGGGTCAATCTGTGAAATTATTGCCAACTTCAATCCATGGCCTCGGAGGTAGTTCGGACCTCTTGAAAGGATCGTAAAGATTTGACATTGTTGTTGGTTGACATGGAAAACACTGACTTTACACTCTACCATCCAGTCACCATACAATTTGAGAATGTTGATGCGTGTAGGAATCATATATGTGACTACAAACATGTGCAGTTCTGGAAACTGATAAGTGTGTCACATACTCCAGATGTAATATCAAATAAAGTATTCATTTTAATGTCTATGAATGAGACTGGCGTTTTGAAAGTCACAAGAACCTTCAGTGATTTGTCACTGTTGTAAGGGAAGATTTCCATATTCCCTGGTTTGCATAGACTTGGGCAGTCCTGGCGTTTTTCCTCCCAGTATTGAGAGAGTGTTTGTGACAGAGCGTTGTCGCTTAAAGAAGTCTTTGTAATCTTCAGCACGTTGACAGCAAGCCTTTATTAACTTCCTGTAACTATATACATATATAGAAGGTACAGGGTGTGGTGAACCATTGTTGGTTACCACCAGGAGTGCTGAGCCATGGTTTGGCCAGCACTATGAGTCTGTAGATATGTTACTGTTGGGGTTAGGGTTGGGCTGTTCTACCTGTTAATATAGTCCTATGGTACACCCCAGTTGGCTCCGCCTTCCGGGAGAGGTATAAAGGTCACTGCTCTGCCTGGTGACCCTTTAGTCTGGGATTGTATATTGTATATAGTAGCTCCGTTATTGCCAACAAGAAAATTTTTTTTTTGACAAAAAAAACAAAAGAAAACCATGGAGCAAATGCTGAAACCCGAACGGCTTACATTGGATCCACATGCGGCGGGAGCATCGAACACTTTCGACCACTGGTTGAAGTGTTTCCAAGATTACCTCGACGCCTCCACAGCGGCCCACAACGATGCCGACAGACTCCGGGTCCTCCACTCGAGGGTAAGCGACGCTGTATACCTAGCGATCCGTGAGGCCCAAGACTACAAAGGGGCCCTCGAGCTTCTCAAAAGGCGATACAACAAACCGCCGAATGAGATCCATGTTCGACACCTTCTAGCCACTCGACGGCGGCAGCCCGGCGAAACGACGGAACAGTACCTGTGTGAACTTCAGCAGCTAGCCAGAGCCTGCAACTGCAAGCCAGTGTCGGTGGCCCAGTACATGAGCGACCTAGTTCGAGATGCGTTCGTGGCGGGAATCGGCTCGTCGTACATCCGCCTTCGGCTGCTGGAGCAAGGTAACCTCGACCTCACGAAAACCGTAGAGTTAGCTGACGCTCTAGAAACGGCCTCCAAAAGTCTGGAGATGTACCCCGACGACCGCGTGGGGACATTGTGGCAGGTGCAGCCGCAGACTCCACTTTATTCAGCGGGTTTGAAAAACTGCACAATTGCGTTTCCAGCCTCAGACCTGACGATGGCAGCAGCTCCAGGTGGCCCGAGGTGTTACTTCTGTGGGGGGGTGAAACACCCTTGGCAGCGATGTCCAGCTAAAGCGGTATTGTGCTCCGCCTGTGGCAAGAAGGGACATTATTCCAAAGTATGCCGGACCAAACCACCCTCCAAACACAGCAGTGCGGCGTGCGACTCCCCGGAGCCGGCCTCCTTGTCTTCTGCATCTTCAAGGTCTTCCACCACGTGCGATTCCAGGGCGTCGCCATTCCTAACGACGGAGTCGCAAGACACGTGCGACCTGCAAGGGTCGCCAGTTTTGGCGCCATCGACCACGTGCGACCTATGGGGGCAGCCATTTTGGTCGGCACCGACCGCAAATGACCAGCAGGGGCCGTCATCAACCATCTCAGCTGCCTGCAGTTGCACCCACGATCCAACGGTGGCGTCAATCATCCTCGACCAGGTCAAGCTTCACAGACTCGACAAGTCCATGATGGACATACAGGTAAACGGACGCCAGATTTATTTGTTTGACAGCGGGAGCACGGAGAGCTTCATTCACCCTGACACCATGAAGCGGTGCGGTCTCCAGATTCGGACTGTCAAGCAGACAATTTCGATGGTGTCAAGGTCCCGATCTGTCACCGTGCTAGGGAGCTGCGTGGTCAACCTGACGGTGCAGGGCACGGTTTACGAGAACTTCAGGCTCCTTGTGTTACCGCACCTTTGCGCGCCGATACTCCTTGGACTAGATCTTATGGTCCACCTGAAGAGTGTAACCCTGCAGTACGATGGGCCACTCCCTCCGCTTTCAGTGGGAGCTCTGCAGCCTCTAAATTGCCCAACGCGCTCCACATGTAGTCTCTCGACGTTCAGGATTACCACACCCTCCCTAAACCAGAATCTCGTGCCAGGCTGCAAGCCCATCGCAACAAAGAGCAGGCGTTACAGCACTGAGGATCGGATCTTCATTCGATCTGAAGTTCAACGGCTCCTCAAGGAAGGGATCATCCAACCTAGCGCTAGTCCATGGAGAGCGCAAGTCGTGGTGGTTAAGAATGGGAACAAACCCCGGATGGTCATAGACTATAGTCAGACCATTAACAGATACACGCAGCTGGATGCGTATCCCCTCCCACGCATATCTGACATGGTCAATCAGATTGCGCAGTACCGGGTGTTCTCCACCATCGACTTAAAATCTGCTTACCACCAGCTCCCCATTCGCCCAGAGGACCGACAATACACGGCCTTTGAGGCGGATGGTCGCCTGTACCACTTTTTAAGGGTTCCCTTTGGTGTCACGAATGGGGTCTCGGTCTTCCAGCGTGCTATGGACCGAATGGTGGACCAGAACGGGCTGCGGGCTACCTTCCCGTACCTGGATAACGTCACCATCTGCGGCCATGACCAGCAGGACCACGATGCCAACCTTCTTAGATTCTTACGCACTGCATCTCGCCTGAATCTGACCTACAACAGGGAGAAGTGTGTATTTCGCACGCGCCGCCTAGCTATCCTCGGATACGTGGTGGAAAACGGGGTCCTTGGCCCTGATCCAGACCGTATGCGTCCCCTCCTCGAACTCCCCCTGCCCACTAGCATCAAAGCACTGAGAAGATGCTTAGGCTTCTTTTCATACTATGCACAGTGGGTTCCCAATTACGCGGACAAAGCCCGTCCACTCATCAAGTCTACCTCCTTTCCCCTAACAACAGAGGCTCGCTTAGCCTTTGCAGGAATAAAAGCCGACATCGCGAAAGCCACGATGCACGCTATTGATGAGTCCATCCCCTTCCAGGTGGAGAGTGATGCATCTGATTTCGCCCTGGCCGCCACACTTAACCAGGCGGGCAGGCCCGTCGCCTTTTTCTCTCGCACACTCCACGGCCCTGAAATTCGGCATTCTGCGGTGGAAAAGGAGGCCCAGGCCATTGTGGAGGCCGTTCGGCATTGGCGCCATTACTTGGCGGGAAAACGGTTCACTCTGCTCACGGACCAGCGGTCCGTGGCGTTCATGTTCAACAACACATTACGGGGTAAGATCAAGAATGATAAAATCTTGAGGTGGAGAATCGAACTCTCCACCTACAATTATGATATCATGTACCGTCCAGGGAAGCTCAACGAGCCCTCGGACGCCCTGTCGCGTGGAACATGCGCTAGTGTGCAGGAGAATCAATTACAGGCTCTCCACAATGACCTCTGCCATCCGGGGGTCACTCGGCTCTTCCACTTTATAAAGGCCCGGAATCTACCCTACTCGGTGGAGGATGTCAGGTCCATAACCAGTAGCTGCCAGGTATGCGCGGAATGCAAACTGCGCTTCTACCGACCTAACAGGGCACACCTCATTAAGGCCACTCGTCCTTTCGAAAGACTGAGTGTGGACTTCAAGGGCCCCCTTCCCTCGACAGATCGGAACGTGTACTTCCTCAATGTGATTGATGAGTACTCACGATTCCCTTTTGTCATTCCCTGTTCTGATATGACCGCTGCCACGGTTATCAAGGCATTATGGGATCTTTTCACCCTGTTCGGTTACCCCTGTTATATCCACAGCGATAGGGGCTCGTCGTTCATGAGCGACGACTTGAGGCAATACCTGCTCTCATATGGGATTGCCTCTAGTAGAACCACGAGCTACAACCCAAGGGGTAACGGACAGGTTGAACGAGAGAATGCTACAGTCTGGAAGGCTGTCTTGCTGGCGTTGAGGTCTAAAGGTCTTCCAGTCTCCCGTTGGCAAGAGGTACTCCCTGATGCGCTCCACTCCATACGCTCACTCCTGTGTACTCCTCATGAGAGAATGTTTTCATTCCCGAGGAAGTCTTCCTCTGGGACCTCATTACCGTCTTGGTTGACGTACTCAGGACCTGTCCTCCTGCGGCGGCATGTTAGGACCCGCAAGTCCGACCCTTTGGTTGAACAGGTCCATCTCCTCCACGCCAACCCTCAATATGCCTATGTGGCATATCCTGACGGGCGAGAGGACATGGTCTCGATTCGAGATCTGGCGCCAGCAGGGGGCTTGGAAACCCCTGTCACTCCCACACCCCCAGTTAGGGACCCCCCGACCATTATCTCTTCTCCTGACACGGCGCGGGCAGTATCGGGACCACCACTTAACGCTCTTACTCCCGTGTACAGCTTGCCTGAGTCCAGGAGATTGTCGCCACCTCGAGGCGTGCTCGAGTCCAGCGGATTGTCACCACCTCGTGGTCTACCGGCCCGTGAGGAACTGGAGGAGTCACTGGACACCGCCTTGGAGAGAAGGTCACCGCGATTGCCTGAACCGGCGTCATCGCCGGTGTTGAGGAGGTCGCAGCGACGGTGCGGTCCCCCAGACCGTTTGAACTTATAGACAGATGAACAGTTGTTCTGTTTTTTTTGTGCCCCGCCGGCCTTTGTTTTAAAAGGAGGGGTGAATGTGGTGAACCATTGTTGGTTACCACCAGGAGTGCTGAGCCATGGTCTGGCCAGTACTATGAGTCTGTAGATATGTTACTGTTGGGGTTAGGGTTGGGCTGTTCTACCTGTTTGTATAGTCCTATGGTACACCCCAGTTGGCTCCGCCTTCCGGGAGAGGTATAAAGGTCACTGCTCTGCCTGGTGACCCTTTAGTCTGGGATTGTATATTGTATATAGTAGCTCCGTTATTGTTGGCAATAAAAGCCTTTATTTCCCGGGTACATCCTGCCTCCCGTGTGATTTATCGAGCATCACAGGGAAGATGCTATTGCCATGTCTAGATCTTTACATGTTTCTGCTCAACACCACAGTGACTCTCAAGGGGGAATTTTCCCGTCAAGGGAATTGTAGCAGGCAGGGGGACAGGCCATGGAAAGGTCCGTTGATTTTAGGCAGGGATTTTCCGGTTTTGGGGCATGCACGGCCGGAAAATTCCCCTCCCCCCCCCCGTCCCCAGGTTTGGGTCATGTGCCTTCTTACATCACTATGTGGGCGATACTGTACTCAGTCTCACATTAACCCTGTATGTACCAGACCCTTATACTCCACACACGGGGCAGGATTTTCCACCCCCTCCACCCCGCAGCATGTTCTACAGTGGCAGAAACAGCCCACACTGCCCAGTGGCGGAATCTTCCTGTCCCGCTGCTATCAGTGGGGTTTCTAATTGCTTGAACCCATCCCCGACACAGTCGCTGTTGGCGGGACTGTAAGATCCCGCCATGGAGGGATTGACTACGGAGTCTCTGTGGGTGGAGGTTAGGAACAGGAAGGGGTCGGTAACGTTGCTGGGTGTTTTCTATAGGCCGCCCAATAGTAACAGAGATGTTGAGGAGCAGATGGGGAAACAGATCCTGGAGAGATGTAGGAATAACAGAGTTGTCGTGATGGGAGATTTTAATTTCCCAAACATAGATTGGAATATCCCTAGGGCTAGGGGTTTGGATGGAGAGGAGTTTGTTAGGTGTGTCCAGGAGAGTTTCCTGACACAGTATGTGGATAAGCCTACTAGAGGAGAGGCTGTACTTGATCTGGTGCTGGCTAATGAACCTGGACAGGTGGAGGATCTCTCGGTGGGTGAGCATCTTGGGGATAGCGATCATAATTCTATCTCCTTCACGATAGCATTGGAAAGAGATAGGATCAGGCAGGCTAGGAAAGTGTTTCTCTGGAGTAAAGGGAAATACAGTGTCATCAGGGAGGAAATTAGACGGGTAAATTGGAAGGAGGCATTCTTGGGGAAAAGTACCGAAGGAAAGTGGAGGATTTTCAAGGAATGTTTGTCTGGAGCTCTGCATGACAACGTTCCGATGAGACAGGGGGGTGTTGGTAGGGTACGGGAACCGTGGTGCACGAAGGTTGTGATGAACCTGGTGAATAAGAAAAGAGAGGCGTACAGAAGGTTTAGAGAGCTAGGAGGTGTTAAAGATTTAGAGGAGTATACGGGATGTAGGAAGGAGCTTAAGAAGGAAATTAGGAGAGCGAGAAGGGGTCATGAGAAGGCCTTGGCCGGTAAGATTAAGGAGAATCCCAAGGCTTTCTACAAATATGTCAAGAGTAAAAGGATGAGATGTGAAGGCATAGGACCCTTAAAAGGTGAAGGGGGAAAAGTTTGTGCGGAACCGTTAGAAATGGCAGAGCTGCTTAATGAATACTTTACATAGAACATAGAACATTACAGCGCAGAACAGGCCCTTCGGCCCACGATGTTGCACCGACCAGTTAAAAAAAAACTGTGACCCTCCAACCTAAACCAATTTCTTTTCGTCCATGAACCTATCTACGGATCTCTTAAACGCCCCCAAACTAGGCGCATTTACTACTGATGCTGGCAGGGCATTCCAATCCCTCACCACCCTCTGGGTAAAGAACCTACCCCTGACATCGGTTCTATAACTACCCCCCCTCAATTTAAAGCCATGCCCCCTCGTGCTGGATTTCTCCATCAGAGGAAAAAGGCTATCACTATCCACCCTATCTAAACCTCTAATCATCTTATATGTTTCAATAAGATCCCCTCTTACCCGCCGCCTTTCCAGCGAAAACAATCCCAAATCCCTCAGCCTCTCCTCATAGGATCTCCCCTCCATACCAGGCAACATCCTGGTAAACCTCCTCTGCACCCTCTCCAAAGCCTCCACATCCTTCCTGTAATGTGGGGACCAGAACTGCACACAGTACTCCAAGTGCGGCCGCACCAGAGTTGTGTACAGTTGCAACATAACGCTACGACTCCTAAATTCAATCCCCCTACCAATAAACGCCAAGACACCATATGCCTTCTTAACAACCTTATCTACTTGATTCCCAACTTTCAGGGATCTATGCACACATACACCTAGATCCCTCTGCTCCTCCACACTATTCAAAGTCCTCCCGTTAGCCCTATACTCAACACATCTGTTATTCCTACCAAAGTGAATTACCTCACACTTCTCCGCATTAAACTCCATCCGCCACCTCTCGGCCCAACTTTGCAACCTGTCTAAGTCTTCCTGCAAACTACGACACCCTTCCTCACTGTCTACCACACCACCGACTTTGGTGTCATCAGCAAATTTGCTAATCCACCCAACTATACCCTCATCCAGATCATTAATAAATATTACAAACAGCAGTGGCCCCAAAACAGATCCCTGAGGTACACCACTTGTAACCGCACTCCATGATGAATATTTACTATCAACCACCACCCTCTGTTTCCTATCCGCTAGCCAATTCCTGATCCAATTTCCTAGATCACCCCCAATCCCATACATCTGCATTTTCTGCAGAAGCCTACCATGGTGAACCTTATCAAACGCCTTACTAAAATCCATATATACCACGTCCACTGCCTTGCCCCCATCCACCTCCTTGGTCACTTTCTCAAAAAACTCAATAAGGTTAGTAAGGCACGACCTACCTGCCACAAAACCATGCTGACTATCACCTATCAATTCATTACTCTCCAAATAACTATAAATCCTATCCCTTATAATTTTTTCCAACATCTTGCCGACAACAGAAGTGAGACTCACCGGTCTATAATTCCCGGGGAAGTCTCTGTTCCCCTTCTTAAACAATGGGACAACATTCGCTAACCTCCAATCTTCTGGTACTATACCAGAGGCCAACGACGACCTGAAGATCAGAGCCAGAGGCTCTGCAATCACTTCTCTTGCCTCCCAGAGAATCCTTGGATAAATCCCATCCGGACCAGGGGATTTATCTATTTTCAGACCCTCCAGAATATCCTGCACATCCTCCTTATCAACTGTAATACTGTCTATTCTACTCCCTTGCAACCCAGTGTCCTCCTCAGCTATATTCATGTCCCCTTGCGTGAACACCGAAGAGAAATATTGGTTCAATGCTTCACCAATCTCCTCCGGTTCCACACATAACTTCCCTCTGCCATCTATAACTGGCCCTAAACTTGCCCTAACCAACCTTCTGTTCTTGACATACCTATAGAACGCCTTAGGATTCTCTTTAACCCTATCCGCCAAAGTCTTCTCATGTCCCCTTTTAGCCCTTCTAAGCTCGCTCTTCAACTCCCTCTTAGCCAATCTAAAGCTTTCTAGTGCACTACCCGAGTGCTCACGTCTCATCCGAACATAAGCCTCCTTTTTCTTTTTAACCAACAAAGAAACTTTTTTGGTGCACCACGGTTCCCTAGCCCTACCAATTCCTCCTTGCCTGACAGGAACATACCTATCACAGACTCGCAGTAGCTGCTCCTTGAAAAAACTCCACATGTCGGACGTTCCCAGTCCCTGTAATCTCCTAGTCCAACCTATGTTTCCTAATTCTCTCCTAATAGCCTCATAATTACCCTTCCCCCAGCTAAAACCACTGGCCCGAGGTTCATGCCTATCCCTTTCCATCACTAAGGTGAACGTAACCGAATTGTGGTCACTATCACCAAAATGCACACCAACTTCCAAGTCTAGCACCTGGTCTGGCTCATTTCCCAGCACCAGATCCAATATAGCCTCACCTCTAGTTGGCCTGTCTACATACTGAGTCAAAAAACCTTCCTGCACGCTTTGAACAAAAACTGACCCCTCTAACGAGCTAGAGCTATAACAATTCCAGTCAATATTAGTCAAGTTAAAATCCCCCATAACAATTGCCCTATTACTTTCACTCCTAAGCAGGATTGACTCCGCAATCCTTTCCTCAACCTCTCTAGAACTTTTAGGAGGTCTATAAAAGACTCCCAACAGGGTGACCTCTCCTCTCCTATTTCTAATCTCCGCCCATACTACCTCAACAGATAAGTCCTCATCAAACCTCCTCTCTGACACTGTGATACAATCTTTGACCAATAATGCTACCCCTCCCCCTCTTCTACCTCCTTCCCTACTTCGACTAAAACATTTGAACCCCGGGACCTGCAGCATCCATTCCTGCCCCTGCTCTATCCATGTCTCTGAAATAGCCACAACATCGAAGTCCCAGGTACTGATCCACGCTGCAAGTTCACCCACTTTATTGCGAATACTCCTGGCATTGAAGTATACACATTTCAAACCCTGCTCCACCCCACCTCTGCAATGCCGTGCATTGCAGTCCCCATCCATGCATCCCTCACTTTCAGCCCCACTACTCAGGATCCCTCCCCCCCCCCGAATCAGTTTAAACCTCCCTGCATGGCCTTAGCAAATTTACCCCCCAGGATATTGGTCCCCTTCTGATTAAGGTGTAGACCATCCTTCTCATAGAGGTCACACCTTCCCCAGTACGAGCCCCAATTGCTTAAGTACCAGAACCCCTCCCTCCTGCACCATCCCCTCAGCCATGAATTCAAACCTTCCCTCTCCCTATTCCTCTCTAAACTATCCCGTGGTACAGGCAAGAGTCCAGAGATAACCACTCTGTCAGTCTTGGCCTTTAGTTTCCACCCCAACTCCATAAATCCCTGCCTAATATCCCCTTCCCCTATCCTCCCTATGTCGTGTGTCCCCACATGTACAATAACTTGTGGTTTATCTCCCTCCCCCCTAAGAGTCCTGAATACCCTGTCAGACACATCCCGGACCCCAGCCCCTGGTAGGCAACACACCAACCCTGAGTCCCTACCTTTAGTTCCGACCCTCCTATCTGTCCCCTTAATTGTGGAGTCCCCAATCACAAGGCCCAGTCTTTTACAGCCCCTAACCACCTGAGCTTTCTCACTCGGCTCACCCCCAGAGATCTGCTCTCTATGCTCAGTTGATTCCTCCTCAACTGTAGCCTCCAGCACCGAAAACCTATTATGGAGGGGAACCGCCCCAGGGGATTGTCTTCCCGATTGCTTCTTACCCCTCCTCCTGGCATTGACCCAAGCCTCATTTCTAGGAGTTACTATTTCTCTATAACTCCTATCAACTTCCACCTCCGCCTCCCGAATTAGGCGGAGTTCCTCTACCTCCCCCTCCAGCTCCTTTACACGCTCCTCCAGAAGCTGCAATCTAATGCACTTCTTACAACTAAAATCTCCTGAAACACTACTGGATTTCCTCACCACATACATCCCACAGGAGATGCAGCATACTGCCTGAACTGCCATCCCTGAAGCCATTACCAGCAAGAAAAAAAGAAAACAAAAAACTTCCCCACACTTATAATTAGGTTAGAGGAGGATGGAAGGGTGGGATCCTCTACCAGTGTAGAGGATCGGGTATCTCCTCTGCACCAATTTATAGGGCTAGGGGCCCGAGAGAAAAAAAAACTACTACTGAGGGGGAACCACCCAGGTAACTGACTTTTAAAGTTAAAATAAAAACCCTTCCCAGACTCCTTTGCTGCCCACTTCTAGTTTTCACTTTAAACTTGAAAAACTGCTGTTAAAGTAAAGGCCAAAAAAATACACACACTAGCTGACTAATTAAATAAATAAACAATTCAATTAATCCAATTAATCTCTTACCAGCACTGCTGCTTTTCAATCACCCCTCTCAGCTTGCTCCAGTGGATCAATGAGGGGGAACCTCCCAGGTAACTGACTTTTAAAGTTAAAATAAAAACCCTTCCCAGACTCCTTTGCTGCCCACTTCTAGTTTTCACTTTAAACTTGAAAAACTGCTGTTAAAGTAAAGGCCAAAAAAATACACACACTAGCTGACTAATTAAATAAATAAACAATTCGGTATTCACGGTGGAAAGGGATCTGGGTGGTTGTACTGCTGGTTTGCGGTGGACAGAAAGGATCGAGCATGTGGACATAAAGAAAGAGGATGTGTTGGAACTATTGAATGGCATCAAGGTTGGTAAGTCGCCGGGACCGGAGGGGATGTACCCCAGGTTACTGTGGGAGGCGAGGGAGGAGATTGCGGAGCCTTTGGCGATGATCTTTGCATCGTCGATGGAGACGGGAGAGGTTCCGGAGGATTGGAGGATTGCAGATGTGGTCCCTATATTCAAGAAAGGGAACAGGGACAGCCCGGGAAATTACCGACCGGTGAGTCTAACCTCAGTGGTTGGTAAGTTGATGGAGAGGATCCTGAGAGACAGGATTTATGATCATCTAGAGAAGTTTAGTATGATCAAAAGTAGTCAGCACGGCTTTGTCAAGGGCAGGTCGTGCCTTACGAGCCTGGTTGAGTTCTTTGAAAATGTGACCAAACACATTGACGAAGGAAGAGCGGTGGATGTGGTCTATATGGACTTCAGCAAGGCGTTCGATAAGGTCCCCCATGCAAGACTTCTTGAGAAAGTGAGAGGGCATGGGATCCAAGGGGCTGTTGCCTTGTGGATCCAGAACTGGCTTGCCTGCAGAAGGCAGAGAGTGGCTGTGGAGGGGTCTTTCTCTGCATGGAGGTCAGTGACCAGTGGAGTGCCCCAGGGATCTGTTCTGGGACCCTTGCTGTTTGTCATTTTCATAAATGACCTGGATGAGGAAGTGGAGGGATGGGTTGGTAAGTTTGCTGACGACACCAAGGTAGGTGGTGTTGTGGATAGTTTGGAGGGATGTCAGAAGTTGCAGCGAGACATAGATAGAATGCAAGACTGGGCGGAGAAGTGGCAGATGGACTTCAACCCGGATAAGTGTGTAGTGATCCATTTTGGCAGATCCAATGGGATGAAGCAGCAGTATAATATGAAGGGTACCATTCTTAGCAGTGTAGAGGATCAGAAGGACCTTGGGGTCCGGGTCCATAGGACTCTTAAATCGGCCTCGCAGGTGGAGGATGCGGTCAAGAAGGCGTACGGCGTACTGGCCTTCATTAATCGAGGGATTGAGTTTAGGAGTCGGGAGATAATGCTGCAGCTTTATAGGACCCTGGTTAGACCCCACTTGGAGTACTGCGCGCAGTTCTGGTCACCTCATTACAGGAAAGATGTTGAAGCCATTGAAAGGGTGCAGAGGAGATTTACAAGGATGTTGCCTGGATTGGGGGGCATGCCTTATGAGGATAGGTTGAGGGAGCTTGGTCTCTTCTCCCTGGAGAGACGAAGGATGAGAGGTGACCTGATAGAGGTTTACAAGATGTTGAGAGGTCTGGATAGGGTAGACTCTCAGAGGCTATTTCCAAGGGCTGAAATGGTTGCTACGAGAGGACACAGGTTTAAGGTGCTGGGGGGTAGGTACAGAGGAGATGTCAGGGGTAAGTTTTTCACTCAGAGGGTGGTGGGTGAGTGGAATCGGCTGACGTCGGTGGTGGTGGAGGCAAACTCGTTGGGGTCTTTTAAGAGACTTCTGGATGAGTACATGGGATTTAATGGGATTGAGGGCTATAGATAGGCCTAGAGGTGGGGATGTGATCGGCGCAACTTGTGGGCCGAAGGGCCTGTTTGTGCTGTGGCTTTCTATGTTCTATGTTCTATGTTCTATCCTGCTGGTGCAAACAACCATAAAATTTTAGCCCTGTGTTCGTACAGGGATATGGGGTCACTCATTTAAGACAGAAATTAGGAGAAATATTTGCCGGATTTCTCCAGCATTTCATGCTGGCGGGATTCTCAGGTCCTGCCGGCAGCGCACACCCGCCCACGGGTTTCCCGCCGGTGTGGGGTGACGTCATTGGAAATTCCCATTGACAACGGCAGAACCAGAGAATCCCACCGCTAGCAAACAACACGTCACCTCCCACCGGCGGCAAAAATGCAGCTGGGAGGCCAGAGTATCTCACCCATTTCCTCTCAGAGGATCATGAGTCTCTGGAACTCTCTTCCTCAAGGACAGTGGAAGCAGAGGCTTTGAATATTGTTAAGGCTGAGCCGGATAGATTATTGATTAACAAGTGGGTGAAAGGTTATCGGGGTAGGCGGGAATGTGGGGTTGAGGTTACAATCAGAACAGCCATGATTGTATTGAAGGCAGAGCAGCCTCAAGGGGGCGAGTGGCCTACCCCTGCTCCTAATTTGTATGTTCATATGACAGAATCTCCCATATCTATGACAGCGTTTACTCCTCATCAGCCAATAGTCATGTAACACTTTGCTGGTTGGTTGCTATGTCTGAAAGAGAGCACAAGTATAGAAAGCCTCTACTTGGCGAGATTCTTTCACCATTTTCTTCTGGTGTGTATAGGTGGTACCCTTCTTTTGGTAGTGGTCTCAATAGTTGGTACAAGTAGGCTCACATAACACGGCAATGAAGTTACTGTGAAAATCCCCATGTCGCCTATTCGGGTACACTGAGGGAGAATTTAGCATGGCCAATGCATCTAACCAACACATCTTTCATACTGGAAATCATAGAAATCATAGAAACCCTACAGTGCAGAAGGAGGCCATTCGGCCCATCGAGTCTGTACCGACCACAATCCCACCCAGGCCCTACCCCCACATATTTTACCCACTAAGCCCTCTAACCTACGCATCACAGGACTCTAAGGGGCAATTTTTTTAACCTGGCCAATCAACCTAACCCGCGCATCTTTGGACTGTGGGAGGAAACCGGAGCACCCGGAGGAAACCCACGCAGACACGAGGAGAATGTGCAAACTCCACACAGACAGTGACCCGAGCCGGGAATCGAACCCGGGACCCTGGAGCTGTGAAGCAGCAGTGCTAGCCACTGTGCTACCGTGCCGCCGCTACTGTGGGAGGAAACTGGAGCACCCGGAGGAAACCCACGCAGACACGAGGAGAATGTGCAGAATCCACACAGACAGTGACCCGAGGCCAGAATCGAACCTGGGTCCCTGGCACTGTGAGGCAGCAGTGCTAACCACTGTGCCACCATGCCACTGGAGTGGAAACTTTGTTTGTAAATCCACTCCTGTTGCTTTGGCAAGTGGCTTCCTGACACATTAGTGGTGACAGTGTTCCCAGGGGCAGAACTTGGAGTGTGCCTATGACTGTTGGTTGCCTCGAATTCAGTAGCTCTGGACTTTGAGATGATACTGCTAACTCAAAGAACAAAGAACAAATAAAATTACCGCACAGGAACAGGCCCTTCGGCCCTCCAAGCCTGCACCGACCAAGTTGCCTGACTGAACTAAAACCCCTATCCTTCCAGGGACCATACCCCTCTCTTCCCATCCTATTCGTGTATTTGTCCAGCCGCCCCTTAAAGCTTACTATTGTAAGCTCTGTACTGGGACCTCTGCTATTTGTGATATATATAAATGATTTGGAAGAAGATGTAACTGGTGTAATCAGCAAGTTTGCGGATGACACGAAGATGGCTGGACTTGCGGATAGCGAAGAGCATTGTCGGGCAATACAGCAAGATATAGATGGGCTGGAAAATTGGGCGGAGAGGTGGCAGATGGAGTTTAATCCGGATAAATGCGAAGTGATGCATTTTGGAAGAAATAATGTAGGGAGGAGTTATACAATAAATGGCAGAGTCATCAGGAGTATAGAAACACAGAGGGACCTAGGTGTGCAAGTCCACAAATCCTTGAAGGTGGCAACACAGGTGGAGAAGGTGGTGAAGAAGGCATATGGTATGCTTGCCTTTATAGGACGCGGTATAGAGTATAAAAGCTGGAGTCTGATGATGCAGCTGTATAGAACGCTGGTTAGGCCACATTTGGAGTACTGCATCCAGTTCTGGTCGCCGCACTACCAGAAGGACATGGAGGCGTTAGAGGGAGTGCAGAGAAGGTTTACCAGGATGTTGCCTGGTATGGAGGGTCTTAGCTATGAGGAGAGATTGGATAAACTGGGGTTGTTCTCCCTGGAAAGACGGAGAATGAGGGGAGATCTAATAGAGGTGTACAAGATTATGAAGGGGATAGATAGAGTGAACGGTGGGAAGCTTTTTCCCAGATCAGAAGTGACGTTCACGAGGGGTCACGGGCTCAAGGTGAGAGGGGCGAAGTATAACTCAGATATTAGAGGGATGTTTTTTACACAGAGGGTGGTGGGGGCCTGGAATGCGCTGCCAAGTAGGGTGGTGGAGGCAGGCACGCTGACATCGTTTAAGACTTACCTGGATAGTCACATGAGCAGCCTGGGAATGGAGGGATACAAACCATTGGTCTAGTTGGACCAAGGAGCGGCACAGGCTTGGAGGGCCAAAGGGCCTGTTTCCTGTGCTGTACTGTTCTTTGTATCTGCTTCCACTATCTCCCCCTGGCAGTGAGTTCCAGGCACCCAAAACCCTTTGGGTAAAAAACCTGCCTCATACATCTCCTTTACAACTCCAGCAGCTCTGACAGCTTCTGTCCTTCTCAAGTGCTTTTCACTGTGGTTGACTGGTGGGACAACCTGCGATTGTTCGTGTTTTGATTTCCCACTCGCCATCTTCAGCATCCTGCAAGTCACATTTGTTGCTCGTCGCCTCAATCGCATCCAACGTCAGTCAATTGTCTAATTTGCAAGCTTATTACATTGGAAGTCAATTGTTTCTTATGTTGTATTTTTTTGGGTGTGTAGTAGGTTAATAGAGTTTTCTTTTGCTGAGTTGCAGTTGTTTTCATCTTGCACAGGGTCAAAAATATCTTCCAATTCTTCACCTCCACAGTGGGGCAGTAAAGCCTTTTTACTCATGCCATCTGTGATAGCAAAGCTTGATGTGGAGATGCCGGTGTTGGACTAGGGTGGGGACAGTAAGAAGTTTCACAGCACTAGGTTAAAGTCCAACAGGTTTATTTGGTAGCACAAGCTTTTGGAGCGCTGCCCCTTCATCAGGTGAGTGGGAATTGTGTTCACAAACAGGGTATATATATATATATGTGTCTATATATGCCTTGTTTGTGAACACAACTCCCACTCACCTGATGAAGGGGCAGTGCTCCGAAAGCTTGTGCTACCAAATAAACCTGTTGGACTTTAACCTGGTGTTGTGAGACTTCTTACATAGCAAAACTTGACATTGCACCTTCGAAACATTGCAGCCACTTTGCCAACATGAAAATAAGCATTTTATAAGTAAGATATATTTGATTTTATTCGATTTATTATTGTCACATGTATTGGGATACAGTGAAAAGTATTGTTTCTTGTGCAGTATACAAACAAAACATACCGTTCATAGAATACATAGGGGAGGGTGTAGAGTTCAGTGTTACAGTCATAGTGAGGCACAGTAAGAAGTCTCACAACACCAGGTTAAAGTCCAACAGGTTTATTTGGTATCATGAGCTTTCGGAGCGCTGCCCCTTCATCAGGTGGTGGACACTCCACTCACCAAATAAACCTGTTGGACTTTAACTTCTTACTGTGCCCACCCCAGTCCAACATCTCCACATCACAGTCATTGCTAGGGCATAGAGAGAAATCAATTTAATATAAGGTAGGTCGATTGAAAAGTCTGACGGCAGTAGGGAAGAAGCTGTTTTTGAGTCGGTTGGTACATGACCTCAGACATTTGTGTCTTTTTTCCCGACGGAAGAAGGTGGAAGAGAGAATGTCCGGGGTGTGTGGTGTCCTTAATTATGCTGGCTGCTTTTCCGAGGCAGTGGGAAGTGTAGATGGAGTCAATGGATGGGAGGCTGGTTTGCGTGAGATGGGTTGGGCTTCATTCACAACCCTTCGTAGTTTCTTGTGGTTTTGGACAAAGCAGGAGCCAGACCAAGCTGTGATGCATCTGGAAAGGATGCTTTCTATGCTGCATCTTTGGCTGGTTTGTGTGATGGACTGGGCTACGTACTATATTAAAGGTATATATGAGCATTTGGTGATGACTTTGAATGAACATTAACACGTTAGACAACACGATCATGATTTGCAGTGCAGTGATAATGCATTTTCAAGGAACTGGGATCGCATTCCTTTCAAAGTAAAACTTCCCTGTAATGATCTGAGATTTTAGTTTTCATTTGGATGGTTACTTTGGCAAGATCAGTGTGTGTACACATTGCGGACACCACCCTGTGGTTAATCTGAGATGAGCACCTCATGTGTGTGTCTAGCAACAGGTTACAGTTGCTGCCTCCGGAAAGTAGACAAACATCTTCCAGAATTTGCATACCTGAAAGTAATGTTTCATATTTTCACCCCTTCCTTGCCATTATGAGTACTCGGGGATCATTGAATCCCGATAGTGCAGAAGGTGGCCAGTTGGCCCACCGAGTCTGCACCGACCACTTTCCCACCCAGGCACTAACCCCGTAAATCCACATATATATCCTGCTCGTCCCCCTGACACTAAGGGGCAGTTTAGCGTGGCAGATCAACCTAACCACACATTTTGGGAGGAAACCAGAGCACCCAAAGGAAACCCACGCAGACTTGGGGAGGATGTGCAAAGTCCATACAGTCAGTGACCTGAGGCCGGGATTGAACCCGGGTCTCTGGTGCTGTGAGGCGGCAGTGCTAACCACTGTGCCACCATCTGGGAAGAAACAGTAAAATTCAGTAGCAGAGCTACTGTGAGTGCTTTTGAAACATGGGTTTCTTTATTTTCCTTCTAGACTCCCTCTGCTGGTATATGTGTGTTTGGTAGCCTTGGGTGGACAAAATGCACAACACAACTTTCAATACGCTATACCTCCAACACGGCAGCATTCCCTTCACACTGTCCTGGAGTATAAGTATAGATGAAGGTTTTGAGCCCACAGCCTTCTGACTGAAAGACAGACGTGTGTTGGCACTGGTGAGTGGCAATGATACTCAGCTTCTCTCCACCAAATGTTGTCACATTCAGTTTATCCACAGTTACACTTTTCTTCGAATCTTTCTCAATTCCCCAGTTCATGAGAATGTATTATTTAAATGATGGCTCTCTTCCCTCACAGCACGGCATATTGGAACGGTGGCACAGTGGTTAGCACTGCTGCCTCACAGGCCAGAGACCCGGCCTCGCGTCACTGTCTGTGTGGAGTTTTCACTTTCTCCCCATGTCTGCATGGGTTTCCTCCGGGTGCTCCGGGTGGGATTGTGGTCAGTGCAGACTCGATGGGCCGAATGGCCTTCTTCTGCACTGTAGGGATTCTATGATTCTATGACTTTCACATCTGTCCAGCAACTATCGCTTTGAGTGGCATGGTGGTACAGTGGTTAGCACTGCTACGTCACAGAACCAGAGACCCGGTTCGATTCCCAGCTTGGGTCACTGTCTATGTGGAGTTTGCACGTTCTCCCCGTGTTTGTGTGGGTTTCCTCTGGATGCTCCGGTTTCCTCCCACAGTCCAAAGATGTGCAGGTTAGGTGGATTGGCCATGCTAAATTGCTCCTTGAGTGTCTCAAGATGTGTAGATTAGATGAATTAGCCATGGGAAATGTATAGGGGTAATGGGATAGGACGGGGGAGAGGGCCTGGGCAAGATACTCTGTCAGAGAGTCAGTGCATACTCGATGGGCCGAATGGCCTCTTCTGCACTGTAGGGACTCTATGATTCTATGATAAATCAGAAGCTTACACTTAAATACCAATGTGTTAGAGAATCAGCAAAACAGCTGCCTATATTTGCTGATGGCAATGCGCTGGGTCGGTGATTATATTGGCATGACGGCCTTTCATGGAATGGCTTCCCTTGATGAAATTCAGCTGCGCAGGGTATCTGAGAAGAGGTTATGACCTCCTATTAACATGTCCCTCCCCCCCAAGTCTACAATGCTAAACAAGAAGATACCTTTTCTTCTTTATTTGTTGGATATGGGTGTTTCTGGAAAACCCAGAATTTTTGACTCATCCCTAATTGCCCTGGAACCGAGTGCCTTGATGGCCCAGAGAATACTTAAGAGTCAACTACATTGCTGTGAGTCTGGAGACACATGTAGGCCAGACCTGGAAAGGACGGCAGGTTTCCTGCCCTGAAGGACATTGGTGAACCAGATGGGTTTTTGCAACAATCGATGATAGTCAACTGAAATTATGGGTTAAATTTTCCAGCCCTTCCCGCTGGCAGGATCTTCCAGTCCCACCAAAGGCATCCTTCCACAGTGGATTTCCCAGCAGCACAGCCAGTGAGCAACACAAATGGCCATTAACTTGGGTGGGATCAGAAGACTTTACAAGCGGCTAATGGCAAGCTGCCTCCGGAAAACCCGCTGCTGGATAAGCGGAAAATCACAGCCGAGGTCTTATTTATTGAATTTCAATTCCACTGGCTGCCGTGGTGGAATTTGAACCCATTCGAGCATTAGCCTGGGCCTCTGGATTACTAGATCAGTGACATTAGCACTATGCCACCATCTCCCAATCAACTGTTGTTTCTGCCAAAGTAAGAACTTGCATTTATATAGTGTCTTTAATATCCCAAGATGGCTTGGGGGGAGTGGGGGACGTTATCAGACAAAATTTAAAACTGAGCACAAAAATTTGACCAAAGATGTTATGGGGTTACGGAGATAGGGCAGGGATGGGGAGGGGAGGTGGAAGGGGGAAGGAGGGTATGGTGGTGTGGAGGTGGGTGAAACGGGCAGCCTGGATAAGGTGCTCTTTCAGACAGTCAGTGCAAACTTGATGGGCTGAATGGTCTCCTTCTGCACTGTAGGAATTCTATAGTTCGAAGTAACTTTCGTGCTTAATAGAGGGCAGAGGTACAGAAGAGGTTAGAAAGATTCTGGAGATCAGGGCATAGACCTGATCATGGCCAGGGCAGCCCAGTGGCACAGTGATTAGCATTGCTGCCTCACAGCGCCAAGGACCTAGGTTCAATTCTGGCCTTGGTCACTGTCTGCGTGGCATTTGCACTTTCTTCCTGTTTCCGTGTGGATTTCCTCCCCGGGTGCACAGGTTTCCTCCCACAGTCCAAAGATGTGCAGATTAGGTGGATTGGCCATGCTAATAACCCCTCAGGGGGATTAGTAGGGTAAATGTGTGGGGTTACGGGGATAAGGCCAGGATGGGATTGTAGTCGGTACAGACTCGATGGGCCAAATGGCCTCCCTCTGTACTGTAGGGATTCTATGTTTCGATGATAGACAGTTGAAGGCATGGCCGTCAATGGGAGGGTGAAGGAAATGAGGAATGTGCAAGAGGTGAGAATTGGAAGAATGCGGAATGAGTGGTACGCCAGAAGGAGTTACAGAGATGGTTAGTCTTAAATTGAAGGAAATGGTGCATTTCCTTTTCCTAATCAACTTTTGCACTCTATCATCATTCAGCTCTGTAATGTCATTTTTCTTATGAGTGCCATTAACAGAGTTCACGTCAGCAGTTACCGGTGTGCCTAGCTGCAGGATTGGATGTATTTGTGCCCAAAGCTTCTTCGACACCCAACGTGCTTGTTTGGGATTTGCATCAAGTCACTGAATTCTGGAACAAAGTTGATTTTTAATGAAAGGTGAGGCTGTGTAAGATCTTCCAGTGCATGTGCTGTTAGGTATTTAAGAATTCCTAAAACACCTCAGTCGCAAAAATTGCTGGAGAACCATAATGTGGATAGATGATTGGAATTTAGTTCCTTTTCACTGACGCTCTTTCTCTCTCTCTCCCTCTCTCCGGAGTTAAGCAGAAAGCCTAACCTGCACTTTGTCAACGAGGTCGGGATGGCCTTGTGAGGGCCTGTGGGAAATGCCCAGGCTTTGACCTGCTGTAACTACAAGATGGATAACTCATCAGCCAGCAGCAATCAGAGTAATAAGGCCTTGTGAAGAACACCCACCTCACACATTTGTAGTCGGCAGTTCAGTGGCCGTGTTACGACGGGACTGGTTAGCACAGGCGTGCCCGTGCTGCGAAGTAGAATGCAATTTTCCGCACGGTTACATGAGGAATGCATCACAGAATTATAATTTTCTTACTTAAGGAGGCATGGCCACCACAATTTTAGTCGAAACACCACGCGATTCGAATCTGCCTTTGGACAAAACAACCCAGACAACAACTCTTATTTCTTTATCTTTATCCCACTGGGACTGACTTGAGGTATCTTTGCCTTACTTCCACACCACTTTAAATTAAACGTATCCAAAAATATTGTTCCATCCCGAGTTCTCCAACTCTCGACGCCCCCCCACCCCCCACCCCCCACCTCAAATCAAACCCCCCGGGAACATTAACATTTTACCTAAAGATCAAACGGCAATGGAAAAAGCCCCGAGAGTTAAGAAATAAGTCTCTCTGTTGGATGCAGGCCTGGTAATGTTGACCGAGTAATTATGGCTTCTGGACAGATGCATTAAACAGGCTTGAGGCTGGAGCCACTGAATATTATTTTAGTCCAAAGGCCAAAGGAACTGACTCGTTCTCAGAGTGCTGGGAGACTGCGTTTGTCATAGTACTTGGAGCTTGATCCAAGACCTTGTTGGCAGCTCCGTCCAATATTGCACTCCTGACTCGATAAACAAATATCACGACCGCTAAACTTTTGTATCCTTAATGGACACGCGAGATTGCCAGACATTACTTGGGACCGTCAGCAGCTTTCTGAGTGCAGCCATGGATGGAAAGTTTTTCATTAACCCTTTGAGGGCTGCAGCAATACTTCAAGAACAAGAAGACATGATTGTAAATTTGCAGCCAGTCTATTCAGGAGCAAAGTCAGGGAACACAAAATGGGGAGGCCTCATTTGGAATATTGTCTACAATTCTGGTCGCCACATTACCAGAAGGATGTGGATGCTTTGGAGAGGGTACAGAAGAGGTCTAACAGGATGTTGCCTGGTATGGAGGGTATTAGCTATGAGGAGAGGTTGGATAAACTCGGTTTGTTCTCACTGGAACGACGAAGGTTGAGGGGCGACCTGAAAGAAGTCTACAAGATTATGAGTGACATGGACAGAGTGGATAGTTAGATGCTCTTTCCTAGGGTAGAAGAGTCAAATACAAGGGGACATAGATTTACAGTGCATGGGGAAAGGTTTAGGGGAGATGTGCGAAGCAAGTTTTTTACACAGAGGGTGGTGAATGTCTGGAACGCGCTGCCTGGGGAGGTGGTGGGAGCAGGTACGATAGCGTCATTTAAGGGGCATCTAGACAAATACATGAATAGGATGGGAATGGAAGAATACAGTCTTCGTAAGTGCATACGGCTTTAGTTTAGGCAGGCATCATGATCGGCGCAGGTTTGGAGGGCTGAAGGGCCTGTTCCTGTGCTGTACTGTTCTTTGAGGCAATGCCCTAGTGGCATTATCGCTTGACTATTAATCCAGAAACTCAGCTAAGGTTTGAATCCCGCCACAGCAAATGGTGGAATTTGAATTCAATAAAAAACATGTAGAGAGGAATTTTGACGGGTAAGGGGAGGACTGTGGAAAAGTCCATTGACCTCGGGCAGGATTTTCCAGTCTTGGGACGAGCGCGGCCGGACAATTCTACCCCTAGAATTAAGAATCTACTGATGACCATGAAATCATTGTCAATTGTCGGAAAAACCCATCTGGTTCACTAATGTCCCTTAGGGAAGGAAATCTGCTGTCCTTACCTGGTCTGGCCTACATGTGACTCCAGAGCCACAGCAATGTGGTTGACTCTCAACTGGCCTTGGGCAACGAGGGATGGGCAATAAATGCTGGCCAGCCAGTGTCGCCCACATCCCACAAATGTATAAAAAGACTCGTGAAAACCTGGAAATCTCTCTTTCAAATAAAAGCTGTGGATGTTGGTTCAGTTGGAGCCAATGTGGCTGATATTTTGGCTGTCGGAAGAAGGGATCAAGAGGAAATGTTGGTAAATGGGACTGAGATTCAGATGAGCCATGATCTCATGAATAGTGGAACAGGCTTGAGGACCTGAATGGTCTCCTCCTGTCCCCGTGTTCTGCATTGTGTTTGAAAATAGTTGGGAGTATTTGGAAGGGGATAGGGCTCTACTCTTTGAGGCAAGACCCATTTCTTCTTATCCATTGGCTCATTTCCCTGTGTCAGGGTTCAATGTGGGTCAACAGCAGAGTCCCCAGTACAAGATTACTTCAAGATGCTCTCTGACTGTCGCGATGCCTCAGGGATGTTACTCCTGCTGTGTTATGTGCCTGCATGCATTATAATGTTAAAATGCTCGGCAGAGCAAGCGTTAATGTGGGACTGTGCTGCCCACAGTATGATGTATAGTGTCACACGGTAGAGACTCTGGCAGGACAGTCAGAAACAGAATTCTGCAAGCAATCTACTTGCATGGAACAGCTCCATGCATGACCATACTCTGGATCTGTCAATAGTTAATGATTAATAATAAATGGTTTATGTTTAAATATACAAGTTTCAAGCTCCCCTCATTGAGACATCGAAAGAAACTTAGCATGGCAGCCAGCAACACCATAAACCTGACATGGCGTGCCATAGTGGATGCTTCTAAAAGCCAAATACAACAACCCTCACCTCCTTCCAAGCGTTAACCAGGAACATAATTTAATGTTTATTTATCAGTGTCACAAGTTGGCTTACATTAACACTGTAATGAAGTTACTGCGAAAATCCCCTAGTCGCCACACTCCAGCGCCTGTTTGGGTACACCAAAGGACAATTTAGCATAGCCAATGCACCCTAACCAGAACATCTTTCGGACTGTGGGAGGAAACTGGAGCACCCGGAGGAAACTCATGCAGACACGGGGAGAATGTGCAGACTGCGCAGACAGTGACCCAAGCCGGGAATCAAATCCAGGTCCCTTGCGCTCTGGGGCAGCAGCTCTAACCACTGTGCCATCGTGCCACCCACATTGGTGAGAAGATGGAAAATTCACAGGGAACCCTGGCCCTAGCTCCCCTCCCCATTGCCACATGCATGGTGTAGTTAAAGGAAGACCAGGCAAAACAGAAGGAGCAAAATCACAGTTGGGGTGCAAAAGTTGTGGGAGGCCTCACACTCCCATTCTCCCATGAATTACCCCTGGTCTGGCCTGTAAGTAAGCAGAATTAAAGATGAAATTCCTTCCTGCAAATGCAGTTTTTGTTTAACATTTTGTAAATGCTTCATGACTATTTCTGAGTGTATTCTGTCAAACTCCTTGTTACATTTAAATATCACAAAAAAGATAATAAGACTTACACTTAGCACAGCACCATTCAAAACCACAGGATGCCCCCAAAACCTTTGACATCTGATAAAAGGATTTTTGCTAAATGTTTTTGCTTCAGGTATTAAAACATTAGGAAAGTGTGAAGTTAGGCACTTTGGTAGGAAGAATAAAGGAACTGAATATGATTTAAATGGAGAAAGACTGCAGAAAGTGGCAGCACAGAGGGGTTTGGGGGTCCTTGGACACAAATCACAAAAACCTAGCATGCAAGTTCAGCAGGTAATAGGGGAGGAAAATGGAATGTTGGCCTTTATTCCAAAGGGAATGGAGTATAAAAATAGGGAAGTCTTGTTAAAACTATACAAGGCACTAGTTAGACCACACATGGAATACTGTGAACAGTTTTGGTCCCCTTATCTAAGGAAAGAAATATTGACATTGGAGGCAGTGCAGAGAAGGTTGATAATGGGCATGAGGAGAGGTTGATTAGTTTGGGCCTGTACTTAATGGTGTTTAGAAGAGTGAGAGGTGATCATAGGACCACAGAGCATAAAATCCCTACAGTGCAGAAGAAGGCATTTGGAGTGTGCGCCAACTCTCCAAAAGTGCATCTTACCCAGGCCCAACCCCCTCCCCCCACTAGCCTCATAACCCCATGCATTTACCATAGCTAATCCACCTAACCTACATACCTTTGGACATTAAGGGGCAATTTAGCATAGCCAATGCACCTAACCATATTGAGACAAGTAGGATTCTCAGGGAGCTTGATAGGGTAGATGCTGAGAGGTTTTTTCCCCTTGTGGGAGAGTCTAAGGACAGAGGGTATAATCTCAGAGTGAGGGGGTCACCCATTTAAGACAGAGATGAGGGGGGATTTTTTCTCTCAGAGGGTAGTGAATCTGTGGAATTCTTTACCACAGAGGGCAGTAGAGGCTGGGCCGTTAAGTATGTTCAAGGCTGAGATAGACAGATTTTTAATCATTAAGGGAATCAAGGGTTATGAGGATAATGCAGGAAAGTGGAGTTGAGGATTACCCCATCAGATCAGCCATGATCTTACTGAATGGTGGAGCAGACTTGATGATGGGCCAAATGGCACAATGGTTAGCACTGCTGCCTCACAGCACCGGATTTGATTCCCGGCTTAGGTCACTGTCTGTGTGGAATTTGCACGTTCTCCCTGTGTCTGCGTGGGTTTCCTCCGGGTGCTCTGATTTCCTCCCACAGTCTAAAGATGTGCGGGTTAGGTGGATTGGTCATGACAAATTGCTCCTTAGTGTCAGGGGGACTAGCCAGAGTAAATGCAAGGGGTTTTGGGGATAGGGCCTGGGTCAGATTGTGGTTGGTGCAGACTCGATGGGCTGAATGAGCTCTTTCTGCACTGTAGGATTCTATGATACTTCTGTTCCAATGTCTGATGAAGAATGGCACATTTTACCACATGACATGAGAGAGACCAGCAAGTGGTTCACAACAACAACTTGCATCCATATAGCAGCTTTAACATCCCGAAGAATCCCAAGGCGCTTCACAGGAGCTTGATCAAACAAAGTTTAATATTGAGTGACGTAAGGAGATATTGGGGCGATGGACGAACAGCTTGATCAAGGAGGTTGGTTTGAAAGGATAATAAGGAAAGAGGTCTGGGCAGGCGGAGAAGTTTAGGGAAGGAATTCCAGACCTAAGGACCTCAGCTGCGGAATGCATGGCCTCCGAAAGGTGGAGCAAATAAGATTGATGATGCATCAGAGGTCCGATGTCAAGGAGTGGAGAAAACTCGGAGGATTGTAGCATGGGAGCGGTTTGCAAAGACTGGAGTGTACGAGAACATGGAAGAATTTCAAAGAAAAGATAAGTTTAAAATGGAGGTGTTACCTATCCAGAAGTCAGTGTCGGTCGGCAAGAGGTGACAGGTGAAAGGGACTTGGTGAGAGTAAGGGCAGAGGTAGAAGAATTTTTGATGAATGTAAATTTATGGAGGTTGGAAGATCAGAAGCCAATCAGGAGAACATTGGTAAAAAGTTTATCTCGGATAGACAATATGAAGGCTGGCAACCTTCAATCGCTAAGTTGATAAACAAAATAAATAAACTGTATTTATGTTTCATCTTTCTAAACTTGAGGACATCCCAACGCACTTTACAACCAATTTTAAAGTCTTTTTGAAGTTTTTTTTATTCTTTCGTGGGGTGTGGACATCGCTGGCAAGGCCAGCATTTGTTGCCCGTTCTTAATTGCCCTTGCTTGCTGGGTCTGAGGGCAGTGAAAAGTCAACCATATTGCTAGGGGACTGGGGCTATACAGGAGCTTTGACTGTATCCCCTAACCCCACGTACTTACCCCATTAACCCTCCTGGCCTGCACATCTTGGACATGAAGGGCCAATTTAGAACATAGAAAAAAATACAGCACAAACAGGCCCTTCGGCCCACAAGTTGTGCCGGTCATGTCCCTGCCTACCTAGGCTTATATATAGGCTTACCTATAACCCTCAATCCTATTAAGTCCCATGTACTCATCCAGAAGTCTCTTAAAAGACCCTATTGAGTTTGCCTCCACCACCACTGACGGCAGCCAATTCCACTCACCCACCACCCTCTGAATGAAAAACTTACCCCTGACATCTCCTCTGTACCTACTCCCCAGCACCTTAAACCTGTGTCCTCTCGTAGCAGCCATTTCAGCCCTGGGAAAAAGCCTCCAAGAATCCACCCGATCTATACCTCTCAACATCTTGTAAACCTCTATCAGGTCACCTCTCACCCTTCGTCTCTCCAAGGAGAAAAGACCGAGCTCCCTCAACCTATCCTCATAAGGCATGCCAACCAATCCAGGCAACATTCTTGTAAATCTTCTCTGCACCCTTTCAATCATTTCCACATCCCTCCTGTAATGAGGCAACTAGAACTGAGCACAGTACTCCAAGTGGGGTCTGACGAGGGTCTTATAAAGCTGCATCATTATCTGCTGACTCTTAAACTCAATCCCTCGATTGATGAAGGCCAGCACACCATACGCCTTCTTAACCACATTTTGCATGGCCAATCCACCTAACCTGCACATCTTTGGACTGGGAGGAAACCCACGCAGACACAGGGAGAACATTCAAACTCCACACAGTCACCTAAAGCTGAAATCGAACCTGGGTCCCTGGTGCTTTGAGGCAGCAGTGCCAACCACCGTGTCATCGTGCCACCCCCAAGTCCATTGACTTTGGCAGAATCGGAAGATTCTGTAGGTCAGACCAGATAAGGAGGGAAGGTTTCCTTTAACTCGTGAACCAGATGGGTTTTTAGGACAATCAGCAATGGCTTTGCAGTCACTATGACCAAGACTAGCTTTTTATTAAATTCCAGATTTATTAATTGCATTCAAATGCACCAGTTACCATGGTGGGATTTGAACTTTGGCCCCAGCAGCATTAGCCTAGGCCCCAGGCTTGCTCGGCCAGTGACATTACCACTACACCACTTCTCCCCTATTCATAAAGTTTTTTTTTAAAGCTTATTTATCCGTCACAAGTAAGGCTTATATTAACACTGCAATGAAGTTACTAGTCGCCACACGTCGGCGCCTGTCTGGGTCAATGACCTAACCAGCACGTCTTTCAGACTATGGGAGGAAACTGGAGCACCTGGAGGAAACCCACGCAGACATGAGGAGAACGTGCAGACGCCACACAGACAGTGACCCAAGCCGGGTCCCTGGTGCTGTGAGGCAGCAGTGCTAACCACTGTGCCACCGTGTCGCGCCTTACATTGTCACAATGTAAGGAGTGCAGCCAAAAATTTGCACACAGCAATCTCCCGCAACCAGCGACATGATAATGACCAGATCATCTGAGTTAGTTGATAAATATTGGCCAGGAGACCAGAGAGAAATCCCCTGCTCTTCTTCAAATAGCGCCAAGGGATTCTTTACATCCACATTGCGACAAACATGCCATTTATCATCATTACTAAAGCTTTCAGTTCCTGTTAATAGTTAACTGTTCCAGCACTGACTTTCACAATAATCATGTAACCACATTTATTTTTGCACTCAGTGAATTGATCTGGGCATTTCATAGACCTGTCCTTAAAGCTTCAGTCCAAAGTCCCTGGTGCAAACAATGGGCAGGATTGTGCAATGTTGTGCTTCCTATGAGAATAAAATCCGTGAGGCACATCTGAAACAATTCTGTCAGAAAGTAAGTGGAAGCTTTAGGTGGCATGGTGGCACAGTGGTTAGCACTGCTGCCTCACAGCTCCAGGGGCTAGGGTTCGATTCCTGGCTGGGTCACTGTCTGTCCAGAGACTGCACATTCTCCCCATGTCAGCATGGGTTTCCTCCGGGTGCTCCAGTTTCCTCCCACAGTCTGAAAGACGTGCTAATTAGGTGCATTGGCCATGTTAAATTCTTCCCCAGTGTACCCGAACAGGCACCAGAATGTGGCGACTAGGGGATTTTCGCAGTAACTTCATTACAGTTTGAATGTAAACTTTAACACCAAACATCCCTCCCACCAATCCTCTCCCGCTACTTAAAAATTAGAGATTGCGACCAAAATGGCTGCTGCCATTTTTACAGTTCATAGAATCCCTACAGTACAGAAGGAGGCCATTCGGCCCATCGAGTCTGCACCGACCACAATCCTACCCGTGTCCTATTCCCATAACCCCACATATTTACCCTGCTAATCCCCCTGACACTAGGGTCAATTTAGTATGGCCCATCAACCTAACTCACACATCTTTCAGACTGTGGGAGGAAACCGGAGCACCCGGAGGAAACCTACGCAGACACGGGGAGAAAGTGCAGACTCCACACACACAGTGACCCAAGGCCGGAATTGAACCTGGGTCCCTGGTGCTGTGAGGCAGCAGCGCTAACCACTGTGCCACCATGCCATCCTGTTCTGTGGACATCAGTGACCTGCCGTGATGAAGTCATATTTAAATCCTAAATTAAATCCGCCGCAACAGGTCCACAGCAGACGTCATTTCCTTGGCCCTGCATTCAATCTTGGAACACCTAGATAACAAGGACACCTATGTCAGACTCCTATTTATTGACTACAGCTCAGCCTTCAATACTATTATTTCCATGAAACTCATCTCCAAACTCTGTGGCCTGGGCCTTGGCACCTCCTTATGCGACCGGATCCTGAACTTCCTAACTCACAGACCACAATCAGTAAGGATAGGCAACAACACTTCTGCCACGATCATCCTCAACACTGGTGCCCCACAAGGCTGTGTTCTCAGCCCCCTACTATACTCCTTACACACCGATGACTGTGTGGCCAAATTCCCCTCCAATTCAATTTTCAAGTTTGCTGACGACATCACCGTAGTGGGTCAGACCTCAAACAATGATGAGGCAGAGAACAGGAATGAGATAGAGAGTCTGGTGAACTGGTGCGGCAACAATAATCTCTCCCTCAATGTCAACAAAACAAAGGAGATTGTCATCGACTTCAGGAAGTGTAAAGGAGAACATGCCCCTGTCTATATCAACGGGGGTGAAGTAGAAAGGGTCGAGAGCTTCAAGTTTTTAGGTGTCCAGATCACCAACAACCTGTCCTGGTCCCCCCATGCCGACACTATAGTTAAGAAAGCCCACCAATGCCTCTATTTTCTCAGAAGACTAAGGAAATTTGGCATGTCAGCTACGACTCTCTCCCACTTTTACAGGTGCACCATGGAAAGCATTCTTTCTGGTTGTATCACAGCTTGGTATGGCTCCTGCTCTGCCCAAGGCCGCAAGGAACTACAAAAGATCGTGAATGTAGCCCAATCCATCAGGCAAACCAGCATCCCATCCATTGACTCTGTCGACACTTCCCATTGCCTCGGCAAAGCAGCCAGCATAATTAAGGACCCCACACACTCTGGACATTCTCTCTTCCGCCTTCTTCCTTCGGGAAAAAGATACAAAAGTCTGAGGTCACGTACCGACCGACTCAAGAACAGCTTCTTCCCTGCTGCTGTCAAACGTTTGAATGGACTTACCTTGCATTAAGTTGATCTTTCTCTACACCCTAGCTATGACTGTAACACTACATTCTGCACTCTCTCATTTCCTTCTTTATGAACGGTATGTTTTGTCTGTATAGTGCGCAAGAAACAATACTTTTCACTGTCTGTTAATACATGTTACAATAATAAATCAAATCAAATCAACATCAGCTTCCTTCAGTGCAAACGGGAGCTTTGATTTAGATTTAACAGCTCAGCAAAGCTGTCAGGGAAAGGGAGATGGGAGTAGCCAGATCGAGTAGGTCAGTACGTTTTGTCTGAGAGCCAGGAGAAGCAAGAGTTCTTTCCCAGGTCCTTCCAGCCAACCACTCACTGGTGGTGGCTGCTCCTTGCTGCTATGAGCAACCAGCCAAAGCTACTCCTTCACCTGCTAACAAGATCTAGTGCGCGGTCTTACTGGTTTGCCATGCCGGCCGATCAGCGTGACAAGCCGGTAAGTTAGGGCGGGAGGCGAAGAATCA
>NW_027591830.1:0-72484 GCF_964213995.1 Mustelus asterias | reverse complement strand
CCCACTCGCTCGCTTCCCCCTCCCACTCGCTCGCTTCCCCCTCCCACTCGCTTCCCCCTCCCCCCCTCCCCCGCCTCTTCTCCTACACATCACTCTGTCGCTCTTCCTTCTCTTCTGGTTACCCACTCCCAGGATGTGAAGCTACCCGATGCCTACGAACGTTTGATTCTGGATGTTTTCTGCGGGAGTCAGATGCATTTCGTGCGAAGGTTAGAATTTACTTTCTTCCATTTTACACACTGACTCTCACTGGGGTACGGGTCCCACACACACTGACTCTCACTGGGGTACGGGTCCCACACACACTGACTCTCACTGGGGTACGGGTCCCACACACACTGACTCTCACTGGGGTACGGGTCCCACATACACTGACTCTCACTGGGGTACGGGTCCCACACACACTGACTCTCACTGGGGTACGGGTTCCACACACACTGACTCTCACTGGCTTACGGGTCCCACACACACTGACTCTCACTGGGGTACGGGTCCCACACACACTGACCCTCACTGGGGTAAGGGTCCCACACACACTGACTCTCACTGGGGTACGGGTCCCACACACTCTGACTCTCACTGGGGTACGGGTCCCACACACACTGACTCTCACTGGGGTACGGGTTCCACACACACTGACTCTCACTGGGGTACGGGTTCCACACACACTGACTCACACTGGGGTACGGGTCCCACACACACTGACTCTCACTGGGGTATGGGTTCCACACACACTGACTCTCACTGGGGTATGGGTTCCACACACACTGACTCTCACTGGGGTACGGGTTCCACACACACTGACTCTCACTGGGGTACGGGTCCCACACACACTGACTCTCACTGGGGTACGGGTTCCACACACACTGACTCTCACTGGGGTACGGGTCCCACACACACTGACTCTCACTGGGGTACGGGTCCCACACACACTGACTCTCACTGGGGTACGGGTTCCACACACACTGACTCTCACTGGGGTACGGGTTCCACACACACTGACTCTCACTGGGGTACGGGTCCACACACACTGACTCTCACTGGGGTATGGGTTCCACACACACTGACTCTCACTGGGGTATGGGTCCCACACACACTGACTCTCACTGGGGTACGGGTCCCACACACACTGACTCTCACTGGGGTACGGGTCCCACACACACTGACTCTCACTGGGGTACGGGTTCCACACACACTGACTCTCACTGGGGTACGGGTCCCACACACACTGACTCTCACTGGGGTATGGGTTCCACACTGTTTTTTGATAGTATTGAATTTATGGTTAGTGATTAACTTTGTGTCTCTACCCCTTTTCTGTCTGTCTCTGTCTCGCCCCCCCCTTGTCTCGCCCTCCCGCCCCCCCTCTGTCTCCACCCCCCCCCCCCCCCTTCACTCTGTACGCTGTGTTGTCAGTGATGAGTTACGAGAAGCTTGGCGGATTTTCACTCCTCTCCTGCACAAACTGGAATCTTCCAAGACTCGCCCAGTTCATTATGTTTATGGGAGGTGAGTTTGATTATCCATCACCCTCAGTCTCTCGCGATCCTTCACTGACTAAACCTGAGCCAACCAGTGTGCCTGTGGCATTGAGACATGTGGCAAATCAGCCTGAGTTCCTGCTCCTGATCCCTGGGTTAGAGAGAGAGAGAGGGGAAATCAGCCAGGGTCCCTGCTCCTGATCCCTGGGTTAGAGAGAGAGAGAGGGGAAATCAGCCAGGGTTCCTGCTCCTGATCCCTGGGTTAGAGAGAGAGAGAGGGGAAATCAGCCAGGGTTCCTGCTCCTGATCCCTGTCCAGTGATCCCTGCGTTAGAGAGAGAGAGAGAGGGGAAATCAGCCAGGGTTCCTGCTCCTGATCCCTGTCCAGTGATCCCTGGGTTAGAGAGAGGGGAAATCAGCCAGGGTTCCTGCTCCTGATCCCTGTCCAGTGATCCCTGGGTTAGAGAGAGAGAGAGGGGAAATCAGCCAGGGATCCTGCTCCTGATCACTGGGTTAGAGAGAGAGAGAGGGGAAATCAGCCAGGGTTCCTGCTCCTGATCCCTGTCCAGTGATCCCTGGGTTAGAGAGAGAGAGGGGGGAATCAGCCAGGGTTCCTGCTCCTGATCCCTGTCCAGTGATCCCTGGGTTAGAGAGAGAGGGGAAATCAGCCAGGGTTCCTGCTCCTGATCCCTGTCCAGTGATCCCTGGGTTAGAGAGAGAGAGAGGGGAAATCAGCCAGGGTCCCTGATAGGTCTGTGCTGTGATGCAGATCCAAGTTGAATTCCATGGGGTGGGGTCATTGGGAAGGGGGGGTGATTGGATGCCTGTGGACCCTGTGTTCTGCTGGCCTCGCGGGGGGGTGGTGGGGGGTGGTGAGGGGGGGGGGGTGGGGGGGTGGTGAGGGGGGGAAGGTGCCGTTGGGTTGATGTCTACAGCGCGGAGTGGCGTCAGGGTGGGTAAACGGGGAGGTGGGCGAGCGGGAGGGGTTACTAACTCTGCTCTGAGGTTACTAACGGTCAGTATCTCTGTGTCTCTCTCCCCCCCCCCCCCTCCCGCCCACAGCCGCGGCCCCTCCCAGGCGGACGATCTGCTGAAGAAGGTGGGATTCCGTTACGAGGGGACCTACAAGTGGGTTAATCCCCACAAGCTCTGACGGGGGACTTCGAGGATGCTGGGGGAGGAGAGGGGGGGTTGGCGGAGACATGGAGGGGTAGGTGGGGGGCGGTGCTGGTGGAGCCTCGCACACCGCACCCCCCTCCCTCCCTATCTCCCCCACCAACACTCCGGAATGACAGAAGCCCCCCCCTCTCCCGGGGACGCCTCCAGTGCACTGGAACCTTCTGTTACACCCACGCTGTCTGCTTCGCTCGCTCGCTCAGCTAACTCGGACTGACTGGGAGGAGGAGGAGTGGGGGGGGTGGGGGGAGGCCCTTGGCACGGACCTCTCCCCCAGGCTCGCTGTGTTCCCCACGTTGGCCATCGTGATCCCCCAGCCGGCTTCCTCCGCCCGGGATCACGGTTCTTTCATTAGGATTGCTCAACAAGGAATGGAAAAAAATCCAGATCAAACATTGGCAAAGTTTTATTGACTTTATTGCAGGATATTCCTCCCGGGGGGGGTGGGGGTCAAGCACCGACCTCTGGCCTGTCGCAAAACCCGGACAAAATAAAATCATTTCAATCCCTCACACACCTCACAGAACGGACCCGAATCTGGGCGGCACAGTAGCACAGTGGTTAGCACTGCTGCTTCACAGCTCCAGGGTCCCAGGTTCGATTCCCGGCTCGGGTCACTGTCTGTGTGGAGTTTGCACATTCTCCTCGTGTCTGCGTGGGTTTCCTCCGGGTGCTCCGGTTTCCTCCCACAGTCCAAAGATGTGCGGGTTAGGTTGATTGGCCAGGTTAAAAATTGCCCCTTGGAGTCCTGGGATGCGTAGGTTAGAGGGATTAGCGGGTAAATATGTGGGGGTAGGGCCTGGGTGGGATTGTGGTCGGTGCAGACTCGATGGGCCGAATGGCCTCCTTCTGCACTGTAGGGTTTCTATGATTCTATGTACCTGTCCTGGGAGTGTTTGATGGGAACAGTGTAGAGGGAGCTTTACTCTGTATCTAACCCCGTGCTGTACCTGTCCTGGGAGTGTTTGATGGGGTCAGTGTGGAGGGAGCTTTACTCTGTATCTAACCCCGTGCTGTACCTGTGCTGGGAGTGTTTGATGGGGGACAGTGTAGAGGGAGCTTTACTCTGTATCTAACCCCGTGCTGTACCTGTCCTGGGAGTGTTTGATGGGGACAGTGTAGAGGGAGCTTTACTCTGTATCTAACCCCGTGCTGTCCCTGTCCTGGGAGTGTTTGATGGGGGACAGTGTAGAGGGAGCTTTACTCTGTATCTAACCCCGTGCTGTACCTGTCCTGGGAGTGTTTGATGGGGACAGTTTAGAGGGAGCTTTACTCTGTATCTAACCCCGTGCTGTACCTGTCCTGGGAGTGTTTGATGGGGACAGTGTAGAGGGAGTTTTTGCCTCTGAAACCCTGGGATGTGTCTCACTGTGAAATGTAGCAGCTGCTTTGCACTGTGTGTGTGTTTTGGTTAAAGGGACCTGTCTATCGGCTGATATAGGAGGTGCGCTGCCCATATCCTTCCCCGTGTGCGCTCCTCATGTTATCCCCAATCTCGGTGCCTGCTCTGTGTGGGACTGAGCCTCAGTTCCCGAGAGTTGGCCCCTCTTGCTGCAGCCCCATTACCTGCCCTTCCCCAGGTCTGTTCCCATATCCTGGAAGATGATTAGACAGTGAATTGCCCAGAAACAGATGTCTAATGGTCACTTTTTTTACACTGTTTTCCCCCACTCCTCCCCAGGGAAGCGAGGGGGGGGTGTGGGTGCGGGGGGGGTGTGTGGGTGCGGGGGCGGGGGGTGGGGGGGCGGGGTGCAGCTACACCCTCCCGGAACTCTCAGACACTCCAGCAACCCTCCTGAACAATTTGGACACTCCTGCTGTCACCTTCCCCTCCGCCACCACCCTCCGTTTCTCAACTCTCACTGTCTCGGAGGTCACAGGTCGGATCAGGTTGGGGGGGTGGGGGAGGGTAGGGGGGTGGGGGCGGCGCACTTGCCTCTCAGCCGAAAGTCTTAGTTTTTTTTGTACCTGTACTAGTTTCGCGAGAATGTAATGCAATAAAATCTATCACAATCGTAGACTTGTGTGTGAGAACGATCGCTGCGTGATCCATCGTGATACCTGGGATCCGCCGTCCTGTCACCGTGTGGGGGGGAATCACAGACCCCCGTCCCGTCACCGTGTGGGGGAATCACAGACCCCCGTCACTGTGTGGGGGAATCACAGACTGACACATGGACTGTAATGAATCCATCTCTAAATTCAAACAGGTTGTGCATGTTTATTTGCAGTGATAACAACAGACAGATATCTAACTAACACCTCTCGTCTGGGATGTGGATGCCTGACCGAGTCCCACATTCTCCCCCACTCCCCGTGGGAGCGAGTCCCACATTCTCCCCCACTCCCCGTGGGAGCAAGTCCCACATTCTCCCCCACTCCCCGTGGGAGCGAGTCCCACATTCTCCCCCACTCCCCGTGGGAGCGAGTCCCACATTCTCCCCCACTCCCCGTGTGAGCGGGTCCCACATTCTCCCCCACTCCCCGTGGGAGCGAGTCCCACATTCTCCCCCACTCCCCGTGGGAGCGAGTCCCACATTCTCCCCCACTCCCCGTGGGAGCGAGTCCCACATTCTCCCACACTCTCTGAATAAACATGTTTCTCCTGAATTCCCCCTGATTGGACTGATGAGTGACTGACTTATACTGACGGCCCCCCGAGTTCTGGCCCCTCCATACAAAGAACAAAGAACAGTACAGCACAGGAAACAGGCCCTTCGGCCCTCCAAGCCTGTGCCGCTCCTTGGTCCAACTAGACCAATCGTTTGTATCCCTCCATTCCCAGGCTGCTCATGTGACTATCCAGGTAAGTCTTAAACGATGTCAGCGTGCCTGCCTCCACCACCCTACTTGGCAGCGCATTCCAGGCCCCCACCACCCTCTGTGTAAAAAACGTCCCTCTGATATCTGAGTTATACTTCGCCCCTCTCACCTTGAGCCCGTGACCCCTCATGATCGTCACCTCCGACCTGAGAAAAAGCTTCCCACTGTTCACCCTATCTATACCCTTCATAATCTTGTACACCTCTATTAGATCTCTCCTCATTCTCCGACTTTCCAGTGAGAACAACCCCAGTTTACCCAATCTCTCCTCATAGCTAAGACCCTCCATACCAGGCAACATCTTGGTAAACCTTCTCTGCACTCTCTCTAATGCCTCCACGTCCTTCTGGTAGTGCGGCGACCAGAACTGGACGCAGTGTTCCAAATGGGGCCCTACAAGTGGAAGCAAAGGATATAGGGTCAGAATTAGGCTATTTGGCCCATCCAGTGTACTCCATTCTATCACAGCTAATATGTGTCTCAACCCCATTCTCTCCCCTTTTCCCCGTAACCTTTGATCCCCTTACCGATCAAGAACCTATCTATCTCTGTCTTAAACACACTCAATGGCCCGACCTCCTCTGTGGCAATGAATTCCACAGATTCATCAACCTCTGGCTGAAGAAATTCCTCCTCATCTCGGTTCTAAAGGGTCGTCCCTTTAGCCTGAGGTTGTGCCCTCTGGTTCTAGTTTTTCCTACTAGTGGAAACATCCTCTCCACGTCCACTCTATCCAGGCCTCGCAGTATCCTGTAAGTTTCAATAAGGTCCCCCCCTCATCCTTCTAAACTCCAACAAGTACAGACCCAGAGTCCTCAACCGTTCCTCATACGACAAGCTCTTCATTCCAGGGATCATTCTTGTGAACCTCCTCTGGACCCTTTCCAAGGCCGGCACATCCTTCCTCAGATACGGGGCCCAAAACTGCTCTCAATACTCCAAATGGGGTCTGACCAGAGCCTTATACAGCCTCAGAAGTACATCCCTGCTCTTGTATTCTCGCCCTCTCGACATGAATGCTAACATTGCATTTGCCTTCCTAACTGCCAACTGAACCTGCACGTTAACCTGAAGAGAATCTTGAACAATGACTCCCAAGTCCCTTTGTGTTTCTGATTTCCTCAGCATTTTCCCCATTTGGAAAATAGTCTATGGTGGAAGCAGACACATTAGCAACATTTAAGAGGCATCTGGATGGGGAATTAATTCCTCCTTCCAAAGTGCATAACCTCACACTTTCCCACATTGTATTCCATCTGCCATTTCACTGCCCGCTCTCCGAACCTGTCCTGTCCACCAGCCCCCCTGCTTCCTCAATACTACCCGTCCCTCTACATATCATTGTATCATCTGCAAACTGAGCCACAGTGCCCTCATCTTCTCTACCCAACCGAAACCCGTCCATCATTTTAAAGACCTCGATCAGGTCACCCCTAAGCTTTCTCTTTTGCAAGAGAAAAGACCCCCCCTCCCGCCGCCTTCCTCCTTCCCCCCCCCCCCCCCCCCCGCCCGCCTCCCCCACCCTGTTCAAGATTTCCTGAGAGTTAGAACCTCTCAGTTCTGGGAATGTCTTCGCATCTTCTCCCATGTCTCGATATCCTTCGAGGGATATGGAGACTGGAACTGTGCACAGTGCTCCCAGTGTGAGTCTAACCGAGGGATATGGAGACTGGAACTGTGCACGGTGCTCCCAGTGTGGGTCTAACCGAGGGATATGGAGACTGGAACTGTGCACAGTGCTCCCAGTGTGGGTCTAACCGAGGGATATGGAGACTGGAACTGTGCACAGTGCTCCCAGTGTGGGTCTAACCGAGGGATATGGAGACTGGAACTGTGCACAGTGCTCCCAGTGTGGGTCTAACCGAGGGATATGGAGACTGGAACTGTGCACAGTGCTCCCAGTGTGGGTCTAACCGAGGGATAGGGAGACTGGGACTGTGCACAGTGCTCCCAGTGTGGGTCTAACCGAGGGATAGGGAGACTGGGACTGTGCACAGTGCTCCCAGTGTGGGTCTAACCGAGGGATATGGAGACTGGAACTGTGCACAGTGCTCCAAGTATGGGTCTAACTGAAGGTCAACAGCAGCAGAAAGAAAAGCCAGCATTCTCTATCCGAGTGCGTTCAATTCCACGGGCGAACAGGTGGATGAATTGACAGTGGACCCTGTGGGAGAAAGAAGATTTTGGGTGAGTGCAGGTGTGAAAGCGGGAAGCAGGATTCCTGCAGGATCAGATTCTGCTAGGATGCCCCCCCCCTGACCCGCATCAGCGGAGCTGGGGGAGGGTCCGGAAAGGGGCAGCAGACTGTGGAAGCTCTCCTCCATTCCCAGAGCTCTGTTACAGGGTAGGGTCGGAGAGAGCTAATAGGGAGGGTGGCTGTGTCAATAGATACGGGAACAGGAGGAGGCCATTCAGCCCCTCTCTTTTGAGCCTGTTACACAGGAACAGGAGGAGGCCATTCAGCCCCTCCCGATCCTGTTACACAGGAACAGGAGGAGGCCATTCAGCCCCTCTCTCTCGATCCTGTTACACAGGAACAGGAGGAGGCCATTCAGCCCCTCTCTCTCTCTCGATCCTGTTACACAGGAACAGGAGGAGGCCATTCAGCCCCTCTCGAGCCTATTACACAGGAACAGGAGGAGGCCATTCAGCCCCTCTAGTCTGTTCCAGGATTCAAACTGATCACTTGTGATCAGAGAGCTTTGCAACTGAAAATCCCGACAGTGCAGAAGGCGGCCATTCTGCCCATCGATTCTAGAACAGAGCATTCCACCCAGGACCTATCCCCATAAGCCCACGCATTGGTCAATTGCCCTAACCTGCACACCTTCGGACACGAAGGGAGAATTTAGCATGGCCAATGCATCCTGACCTGCACGTCTTTCGGACTGTGGGAGGAAACCGGAGCACCCGGAGGAAACCCACGCAGACACGGGGAGAACGTGCAGACTCCACACAGACAGTGACCCGAGCCGGGAATCGAACCCAGGACCCTGGCGCTGTGAGGCAGCAGTGCTAACCACTGTGCCACCGTGCCATCTGGTCCCCTCAGTCACTCACTTACCTGATGTAGAGAGGAGTGTTCTCCACCACTTCTCCATCACAGTTCCAGACTCCACGAGGCTGTGCACCCATCAGCTTCTTGCTCTCATTGATGGGATCTTCCTCTGCACCTTCAGGTGTGAATCTCATTGCTGTGATGCGGTGGACATGGACGGATGGCAGAGCGAACTGGTGAGAGAGCGAGGAAAGCAGGAGTGTGTTAAACACACACCAGAACCTTCAAAACATTACCACACACTGACTGCTGTCTCTCAGTCCCCTCTCGCTCTCAGGGAGATATCTGTACACTGACTGCTGTCTCTCAGTCCCCTCTCTCTCTCTCTCTCTCTCTGAGGGAGATATCTGTACACTGACTGCTGTCTCTCAGTCCCCTCTCGCTCTCTCTCAGGGAGATATCTGTACACTGACTGCTGTCTCTCAGTCCCCTCTCTCTCTCTCTCTGAGGGAGATATCTGTACACTGACTGGTGTCTCTCAGTCCCCTCTCTCTCTCTCTCTCTCAGGGTGATATCTGGACACTGACTGGTGTCCCTCAGTCCCCTCTCTCTCTCTCTCTCTCTCTCAGGGAGATATCTGTACACTGACTGGTGTCTCTCAGTCCCCTCTCTCTCTCTCTCTCTCTCAGGGAGATATCTGTACACTGACTGGTGTCTCTCAGTCCCCTCTCTCTCTCTCCGAGGGAGATATCTGTACACTGACTGGTGTCTCTCAGTCCCCTCTCTCTCTCTCTCTCTCTCTCTCTCAGGGAGATATCTGTACACTGACTGGTGTCTCTCAGTCCCCTCTCTCTCTCTCTCTCTCTCTCAGGGGGATATCTGTACATTGACTGGTGTCTCTCAGTCCCCTCTCTCTCTCTCTCAGGGAGATATCTGTACACTGACTGGTGTCTCTCAGTCCCCTCTCTCTCTCTCAGGGTGAAATCTGTACACTGACTGGTCTCTCTCAGTCCCCTCTCTCTCTCTCTCTCTCAGGGTGATATCTGTACACTGACTGGTCTCTCTCAGTCCCCTCTCTCTCTCTCTGAGGGAGATATCTGTACACTGACTGGTGTCTCTCAGTCCCCTCTCTCTCTCTCTCAGGGAGATATCTGTACACTGACTGGTGTCTCTCAGTCCCCTCTCTCTCTCTCAGGGTGATATCTGTACACTGACTGGTCTCTCTCAGTCCCCTCTCTCTCTCTCTGAGGGAGATATCTGTACACTGACTGCTGTCTCTCAGTCCTCTTTCTCTCAGGGAGATATCTGTGCACTGACTGATGTCTCTCAGTCCTCTCGCTCTCTCTCTCTCAGAGAGATATCTGTACACTGACTGGTGTCTCTCAGTCCCCCCTCTCTCTCAGGGAGATATCTGTACACTGACTGGTGTCTCTCAGTCCCCTCTCTCTCTCTCAGGGAGATATCTGTACACTGACTAGTGTCTCTCAGTCCTCTTTCTCTCAGGGAGATATCTGTACACTGACTGGTGTCTCTCAGTCCCCCCCCTCTCTCTCTAACCCAGGAGTCACTGGACAGTGATCAGGAGCAGGAACCCTGGCTGATCCTGGACAGGACTGGCAACTGAATATTCCGGGGTACAAGTGTTTTCGGCGAGACAGAGGAGGGGCAAAAGAGGTGGGGGAGCAGCAGTATTAGTTGGAGAGCATATTACAGCGGTGCAGAGGGAGGACAATTCAGAGGGGTCGTGTAACGAGTCACTGTGGGTGGAGCTCAGAAACAGGAAGGGTGCAGTCACTATGTGGGGGGTATACTACAGGCCACCCAACAGCCCAAGGGAAGTGGAAGAACGGATATGTCAGGAGATACTGGATAGGTGCAGGAAAAATAGGGTTGTGGTAGTGGGAGACTTCAATTTCCCTGGTATAGACTGGAAATCGCTGAGAGCTGGGACTCTGAATGGGGAGGAATTTGTAAAATGCGTACAGGAAGGTTCTTTGGAACAATATGTAGACAGCCTGACTAGAGAGGGGGCTATACTGGACCTCGTACTGGGGAATGAGCCCGGTCAGGTCTTCAAAGTTTCGGTAGGGGAGCATGTGGCAAATAGTGACCACAATTCTGTTAGCTTTAGGATAGTGATGGAAAAGGATGAGTTGTGTCCCAAGGGTAAGGTGTTGGATTGGGGGAAGGCTAACTTTATTGGGATTAGGCAGAAATTGGCAGCTGTTGATTGGGAGAGGCTGTTTGAGGGTAAATCCACATCTGGCATGTGGGAGTCTTTTAAGGAACGGTTGTTAGGGCTGCAGGATAGGCATGTGCCTGTAAAAAAGAAGGATAGGAAGGGTAGGATTTGAGAACCGTGGATAACCAGGGAAATTGAGGGACTGGTCAAAAAGAAAAGAGAGGTGTATGTTAGGTCCAGGCAGCTAAAAACGGAGGGAGCTCTGGAGGAGTACAAAGAAAGTAGGAAAGAACTCAAACGGGGAATTAGAAGGGCAAAAAGGGGTCACGAAATGTCCTTGGCAGACAGGATTAAGGCATTTTATTCATACGTTAGGAACAAAAGGATTGTCAGGGAAAAAATCGGACCTCTCAGGGACAAAAGTGGGGAATTATGCTTGGAGCTCAAAGAAGTAGGGGAGATCCTAAATGAATACTTTGCGTCGGTATTCACAAAGGAGAGGGATGTGTTGACTGGGAGTGTCTCGGAGGGGAGTGTTGACCCGTTAGCAAAAATCTCCATTACAAGGGAGGAAGTGTTAGGTTTTTTAGGGAATATAAAGACTGACAATTCCCCAGGGCCTGATGGAATCTATCCCAGGCTGCTCAGGGAGACGAGAGATGAAATCGCTGGGCCTCTGACGCAAATCTTTATCTCGTCGCTGGACACAGGTGAGGTCCCAGAGGATTGGAGGATAGCTAATGTGGTCCTGTTATTTAAGAAGGGTAGGAAGGATAACCCGGGAAATTATAGGCCGGTGAGCTTGACGTCCGTGGTAGGGAAGTTGTTAGAGAGGATTCTTAGAGATAGAATGTATGCACGTTTAGAAAGGAATAAACTCATTAACGATAGTCAGCATGGTTTTGTGAGAAGGAGGTCATGCCTCACTAACCTGGTGGAGTTTTTTGAAGAAGTGACTAGAATGGTTGACGAGGGAAGGGCCGTGGATGTCGTCTATATGGACTTTAGTAAAGCGTTTGACAAAGTCCCTCATGGTAGGTTGGTGCAAAAGGTTGGATCTCATGGGATAAAGGGGGAGGTGGCTAGATGGGTGGAGAACTGGCTTGGTCACAGAAGACAGAGGGTGGTAGTGGAAGGGTCTTTTTCCGGCTGGAGGCCTGTGACTAGTGGTGTTCCGCAGGGCTCTGTATTGGGATCTCTGCTGTTTGTGATTTATATAAACGATCTGGAAGAAGGTGTAACTGGGGTGATCAGTAAGTTTGCGGACGACGCGAAAATGGCTGGACTTGCAGATAGTGAGGAACATTGTCAGAGGCTACAGAAGGATATAGATAGGCTGGAAATTTGGGCAAAGAAATGGCAGATGGAGTTCAATCCAGATAAATGCGAAGTGATGCATTTTGGTAGAACTAACGTAGGGGGGAGCTATACGATAAATGGCAGAACCATAAAGGGTGTAGATACGCAGAGGGACCTGGGTGTGCAAGTCCACAGATCCTTGAAGGTGACGTCACAGGTGGAGAAGGTAGTGAATATGGCATGCTTGCCTTTATAGGACGGGGCATAGAGTATAAAAGTTGGGGTCTGATGTTGCAGTTGTATAGAACGTTGGTTCGGCCGCATTTGGAATACTGCGCCCAGTTCTGGTCGCCACACTACCAGAAGGACGTGGAGGCTTTAGAGAGAGTGCAGAGGATGTTTACCAGGGATGTTGCCTGGTATGGAAGGACTTAGTTATGAGGAGAGATTGGGTAAACTGGGGTTGTTCTCACTGGAAAGACGGAGGATGAGGGGTGACCTAATAGAGGTGTATAAAATTAGGAAAGGCATAGATAGGGTGAACTGTGGGAAGCTTTTTCCCAGGTCGGTGGTGACGTTCACGAGGGGTCATAGGTTCAAGGTGAAGGGGGGGAGGTTTAACACGGATATCAGAAGGACGTATTTTACACAGAGGGTGGTGGGGGCCTGGAATGCGCTGCCGGGCAAAGTGGTGGAGGCGGACACACTGGGAACGTTTAAGACTTATCTAGACAGCCACATGAACGGAGTGGGAATGGAGGGATACAAAAGAATGGTCTAGTTTGGACCAGGGAGCGGCGCGGACTTGGAGGGGCCGAAGGGCCTGTTCCTGTGCTGTATTGTTCTTTGTTCTTTGATTTCCCCCCCCACTCTCTCTCTCTCTCTCTCTCCCAGGCCCCTCACCTGGTCCTGTTGGTTGGTGTGACGAACCAGGAATCTAAGGAACTCAAACCGTGAGCATTTCTTGACTAGAATCAGATCAGCTGTTCCATCAGCGAGATGTGCGCTGGGGGATAGACCCCGGGGACTGCGAGCGTTCGAGCTGGAGATACAGGTCACGTTGATACTGAGGAACTTTCCAGAAACCTTCCTCCACTGCACAGTCCCTACGACACATCAAATCAAAAAATTTTAAATCATCTCCCTTCACACTGTCCCCCAGGACAGGTACCGCACGGGGTTAGATACAGAGTAAAGCTCCCTCTACACTGTCCCCATCAAACACTCCCAGGACAGGTACAGCACGGGGTTCGATACAGAGTAAAGCTCCCTCTACACTGTCCCCGTCAAACACTCCCAGGACAGGTACAGCACGGGGTTAGATACAGAGTAAAGCTCCCTCTACACTGTCCCCATCAAACACTCCCAGGACAGGTACAGCACGGGGTTAGATACAGAGTAAAGCTCCCTCTACACTGTCCCCCATCAAACACTCCCAGGACAGGTACAGCATGGGGTAAGATACAGAGTAAAGCTCCCTCTACACTGTCCCCATCAAACACTCCCAGGACAGGTACAGCACGGGGTTAGATACAGAGTAAAGCTCCCTCTACACTGTCCCCCATCAAACACTCCCAGGACAGGTACAGCACGGGGTTAGATACAGAGTAAAGCTCCTTCTACACTGTCCCCCATCAAACACTCCCAGGACAGGTACAGCACGGGGTTAGATACAGAGTAAAGCTCCCTCTACACTGTTCCCATCAAACACTCCCAGGACAGGTACAGCACGGGGTTAGGTACAGAGTAAAGCTCCCTCTACACTGTTCCCATCAAACACTCCCAGGACAGGTACAGCACGGGGTTAGATACAGAGTAAAGCTCCTTCTACACTGTCCCCCATCAAACACTCCCAGGACAGGTACAGCACGGGGTTAGATACAGAGTAAAGCTCCCTCTACACTGTTCCCATCAAACACTCCCAGGACAGGTACAGCACGGGGTTAGATACAGAGTAAAGCTCCCTCTACACTGTTCCCATCAAACACTCCCAGGACAGGTACAGCACGGGGTTAGATACAGAGTAAAGCTCCCTCTACACTGTTCCCATCAAACACTCCCAGGACAGGCACAGCACGGGGTTAGATACAGAGTAAAGCTCCCTCTCCATTGTCCCCATCAAACACTCCCAGGACAGGTACAGCACGGGGTTAGATACAGAGTAAAGCTCCCTCTACACTGTCCCCATCAAACACTCCCAGGACAGGTACAGCACGGGGTTAGATACAGAGTAAAGCTCCCTCTACACTGTCCCCATCAAACACTCCCAGGACAGGTACAGCACGGGGTTAGATACAGAGTAAAGCTCCCTCTACACTGTCCCCATCAAACACTCCCAGGACAGGTACAGCACGGGGTTAGATACAGAGTAAAGCTCCCTCTCCATTGTCCCCATCAAACATAGAACATAGAACATAGAACATTACAGCGCAGAACAGGCCCTTCGGCCCACGATGTTGCACCGACCAGTTAAAAAAAAAACTGTGACCCTCCAACCTAAACCAATTTCTTTTCGTCCATGAACCTATCTACGGATCTCTTAAACGCCCCCAAACTAGGCGCATTTACTACTGATGCTGGCAGGGCATTCCAATCCCTCACCACCCTCTGGGTAAAGAACCTACCCCTGACATCGGTTCTATAACTACCCCCCCTCAATTTAAAGCCATGCCCCCTCGTGCTGGATTTCTCCATCAGAGGAAAAAGGCTATCACTATCCACCCTATCTAAACCTCTAATCATCTTATATGTTTCAATAAGATCCCCTCTTAGCCGCCGCCTTTCCAGCGAAAACAATCCCAAATCCCTCAGCCTCTCCTCATAGGATCTCCCCTCCATACCAGGCAACATCCTGGTAAACCTCCTCTGCACCCTCTCCAAAGCCTCCACATCCTTCCTGTAATGTGGGGACCAGAACTGCACACAGTACTCCAAGTGCGGCCGCACCAGAGTTGTGTACAGTTGCAACATAACGCTACGACTCCTAAATTCAATCCCCCTACCAATAAACGCCAAGACACCATATGCCTTCTTAACAACCTTATCTACTTGATTCCCAACTTTCAGGGATCTATGCACACATATACCTAGATCCCTCTGCTCCTCCACACTATTCAAAGTCCTCCCGTTAGCCCTATACTCAACACATCTGTTATTCCTACCAAAGTGAATTACCTCACACTTCTCCGCATTAAACTCCATCCGCCACCTCTCGGCCCAACTTTGCAACCTGTCTAAGTCTTCCTGCAAACTACGACACCCTTCCTCACTGTCTACCACACCACCGACTTTGGTGTCATCAGCAAATTTGCTAATCCACCCAACTATACCCTCATCCAGATCATTAATAAATATTACAAACAGCAGTGGCCCCAAAACAGATCCCTGAGGTACACCACTTGTAACCGCACTCCATGATGAATATTTACTATCAACCACCACCCTCTGTTTCCTATCCGCTAGCCAATTCCTGATCCAATTTCCTAGATCACCCCCAATCCCATACATCTGCATTTTCTGCAGGACAGGTACAGCACGGGGTTAGATACAGAGTAAAGCTCCCTCTACACTGTCCCCATCAAACACTCCCAGGACAGGTACAGCACGGGGTTAGATACAGAGTAAAGCTCCCTCTACACTGTCCCCATCAAACACTCCCAGGACAGGTACAGCACGGGGTTAGATACAGAGTAAAGCTCCCTCTACACTGTCCCCATCAAACACTCCCAGGACAGGGTGCTGTGTATATTGGACTGTGGTGTGCCTCACAGTGGAATCTCAGATGAATGTGTGGTTACCCTCTCTCTGCCCAGAGTCTCTGTGCGTTGCTGGATTGTGTTTGGGATTCTCTTGTCTCACGGTGACCCGTGCTGATTTTGGGAAATGTCTGCGCTTTCTTACCCTCTTTTGGACGCCTGTTTGGCAGCACGGGGGACGTCCCACTCTGTCTCGCCTGTTTCACCTGCTCCGAGACCTTCGAACATACCGAGCACCTGTTGGAGGATCACCCTTAGTGAGTCTCATGGAAGATTCTAGAATTCCAGGTCAAGTTTCTTGGCCGTCTTCCCGGTGTTTGGGCTTGGATCACACTCTGTCTCCTTGTCTCCCTCCCTCTTTCTCTCTCTGTCCGTCTCTGTGTCTCTGTGTGTCTCTCTCTCTCTCTGTCTCTCTCTCCCTCTGTCTCTCTCTCCCTCTGTCTCTCTCTCCCTCTGTCTCTCTCTCCCTCTGTCTCTCTCTCCCTCTGTCTCTCTCTCCCTCTGTCTCTCTCTCCCTCTGTCTCTCTCTCTCTCTCTGTCTCTCTCTCTGTCTGTCTCTCTCTCTGTCTCTCTCTGTGTCTCTCTCTGTCTCTTTCTGTGTCTCTCTCCCTCTGTCTCTGTCTGTCTCTGTCTGTCTCTGTCTGTCTCTGTCTCTCTCTCTCCGTCTCTCTCTCTCCGTCTCTCTCTCTCCGTCTCTCTCTCTCCGTCTCTCTCTCTCCGTCTCTCTCTCTCCGTCTCTCTCTCTCCGTCTCTCTCTCTCCGTCTCTCTCTCTCCGTCTCTCTCTCTCCGTCTCTCTCTCTCCGTCTCTCTCTCTCCGTCTCTCTCTCTCCGTCTCTCTCTCTCCGTCTCTCTCTCTCCGTCTCTCTCTCTCCGTCTCTCTCTCTCCGTCTCTCTCTCTCCGTCTCTCTCTCTCCGTCTCTCTCTCTCTGTCTCTCTCTCTCTGTCTGTCTCTGTCTCTCTCTCTGTCTGTCTCTGTCTCTGTCTCTCTCTCTCTGTCTCTCTCTCTCTGTCTCTCTGTCTCTCTCTCTCTCTCTCTCTCTGTCTCTCTCTCTCTCTGTCTCTCTGTCTCTCTCTCTCTCTGTCTCTCTCTCTCTGTCTCTCTCTCTGTCACTGATAGGGTTTGGGAGGTGGTTTGTGAGTTGTGTTACTGTGGGCTTTGTTCTCTCTCTCACCCTGTGTGGCACCGTTGCTGCCCCCGGGGATTGCCCAGGGGGGGTTCAGCTGGCAGGAACTCCACTCTGGCCCCGTAGCTCCGATTCTTCAGAACCGCCTTGAACCCTGGGCAGGAAGGTGTGTGAGTCAGAGCGAGTTACACCCCTCCCCCATTTCCCCCCTCAACCTCGCCCTTCCCCCGTCACCCTCCACCCTCACCCTGCCCCCTCTCCCCCTGCCCCCACCCTCCCCACCCTCACCTTCACCCTCCCCCTCCCCATTCTCCCCTCCCACCTCCCCATTCCCCCTCATCCCTTCCACTCTCCCTCCTTCACTCTCTCTCCCTCCCTCTCTCTCCCACTCTCCCATTCTCCCCCTCTTTCTCTCCCTCTCTCCCACGCTTTCTCCCTCCCTTCCCTCCTTCTCTTTCTCCCTCTCTCCTTCTGCTTCGGTCTCTCTCCCCTCCCTCCCTCCCTCCCTCCCTCCCTCCCTCTCTCTCTAGTTTTAAGTCACCCCCCTGCACCCACTGCTAAACACGCACACGTGTGTGAACAAACACGCAATGCATATGCCAAACAGGCACTGGTGTGTGAACACGTCCACGCCAAACATACATTCCCAGTGAACATGCTAATGCCAAACACACATGTGCACACGTGAAGGCATGAGTGCCAAACATGTCAAACATGCACATTCTAACACACACACGCCAAACATGCCCACTCATATGAACTCCTTTGAATTCCACATACAAGCCAAACATATGTGCACGAACACATACATGTCAAACATACATGTGGATATGAACACAAATGCCTACCACACAAACATGTATGAACACATGCACAGAACCGAACAAGGCGGCATGTGCATGAAAACACACATGCCGAAGATGCACACGCGTGTCAGCATATGCCCACTGAACTCGCCCACACGTGTGTGAACCGTGTGCCTCGCTCACCTGAGTACTCGTAACGCCGGGGTCCCATCCACCTCCGCCCACTGCTGTCGGCAAGGACGTCGCCATAGAAACCGTGGCCCAGGAGCGAGACGGCGTAGCGGGCGGGGCTGTCTGGCCGGTGAATGGAGCAGACGTCTAGCGGCTGGGAGTCACCTGGAGGTGTGAGGGGGAGGGCAGCAAGAGGGCGATTCGATTGGAGGCGTCTATCTAACCTTTGACCCCGGCCCACCCACCAACAAAGCTTCCGGCGGGGGGGGGGTCTACTCACCAATTATAATGTGCAGAGCCGAGGTCACTGGGTCGCAAACTCCCACAGTCGAATAGCAGACACAGTCCGTCGAACCTGCGGCAGGAAGGTGATGTCTCCCTTCAGGCTTTGAGTTCCTCTCATTCCCCCCCCCGACCCTCCACCTCCCCCTTTACCCCCCCCCCCCCCCCCCCCGACCCCCACCCCATGCAACACCCGGCGGGAATCCTTATCACCTCATCCCGGCATTGCTCCTGGGATGGAGGGCGTGGTGCCATTCGGCTGCCAAGGCGGGGCTCACGGCGCACTGGGGTCCCTCCGGCCTCGAAGGTTCTACATGCGCGGGAGGGGTGGAGGGAGGGGGCTGGCGGCCTATGTGTGGTCCACAAGGTCACCTAGAGTCCAATTGCAAAAGTTGGGTTTCCCTTCGGGGGGACGGATGCTGGAAAATCCGCCCCGGAGCGAGAGGCGGGGGCGCTGCGTCATTTCCCTGAGGTGTGATGCTGAGATAAGTCACACACCACCAGTGGGTGGGGGAGATTGTGGGGTGGGGGAGATTGTGGGGACACAATGAAGGGGGTTGGGGCTGGGTGGGTGATGGGCTGTTCCGTTACGACAGGGCCGTTATAGCAACAACACAATGGACATAGCACATTGAACAGTACAGTACAGGAACCGGCCCTTCGGCCCATCGAGCACAGGAATAGGCCCTTCGGCCCATCGAGCACAGGAACAGGCCCTTCAGCCCATCGAGCACAGGAACAGGCCCTTCGGCCCACTGTGTTGTGCTGAACATGAGGCGAAATTAAACTAATCCCTGTTCCCTGCCCTTGCTCCCTATCCCTCTGTTCCTTGCATATTCCTGTGCTTATCTAAAAGCCCGTTAATCGCCCCGATCGTATCTGCCTCCACCACCACCCCAGGCAGCGCGTTCCTGACACCCACCACCCTCTGTGTAAAAAACTTACCCCTCACATCTCCTCTGAACTTCCCCCCTCTCACCCTGGTGCCCCCGAGTATTAGACATTTCAACTCTGGGAAAAAGATTCTGACTGTCAACCCTATCGATGCCTCTCATCATTTTATATTCTTCTATCAGGTCTCCCCTCAGCCTCCACCGCTCCAGAGAAAACAACCCCAGTTTGTCCAGCCTCTCCTTATAACTCCTACCCTCTAATCCCGGCAGCGTCCTGGTAAACCTCTTCTGCACCCTCTCCAAAGCCTCCACATCCTCCCTGTAATGCGGCGACCAGAATTGAACGCAATACTCTAAGCGCGGCCTCACCAAAGTTTTATAAAGCTGCAACGTGACATCCTGACTCTTGTACTCAATGCCCCGACCAATAAAGGCAAGCGTGTCGTACGCCTTCTTTCCCACCCTATCTACTTGTGTGGCCACTTTCAGGGAGCTATGGACCTGAACCCCAAGATCCCTCTGTACACCAGTGCTGTCCAGGGTCCTGCCATTGACTGTATACGTACCCTTAACACTTGATCCCCCAAAGAGCAGCACCTCACACTTCCCCGGATTAAACTCCATCTGCCATTTCTCCACCCATATCTGCAGCTGATCGATATCCCGCTGTATCCTCCGACAACCTTCCACGCTCTCCACAACTCACCTTGCCAGGGTGGCACAGTGGGTTAGCACTGCTGCCTCACAGCGCCAGGGGCCCGGGTTCAATTCCCGGCTTGGGTCACTGTCTGTGCAGAGTCTGCACATTCTCCCCGTGTCTGCCTGGGTTTCCTCCGGGAACTCCGGTTTCCTCCCACACTCCAAAGATGTGCTGGTTAGGGTGCATTGGCCATGCTAAATTGTCACTTGGTGTCAGGAGGACTAGCTAGGGTAAATGCATGGGGTTACAGGGGATAGGTGGGATTGTGGTCGGTGCAGACTTGATGGATCGAATGGCCTCCATCTTCACTGGAGAGATTCTAAAAAAAAGACTCAAGAACAGCTTCTTCCCTGCTGCCGTCAGACTTTTGACTGAACCTACCTTATATTAAGTTGATCTTTCTCTGCACCCGAGCTGTGACTAGCACTAAAGTTAAAGTTAAAAGTTAAAGCTTATTTATTATTCACAAGCAGGCAGACATTAACACTGCAATGAAGTTACTGTGAAAATCCCCTCGTCTCCACACTCCTGTTGGGGTACACGGAGGGAGAATTTAGCACGGCCAATGCACCCTAACCAGCACGTCTTTCGGACTGTGGGAGGAAACCGGAGCACCCGGAGGAAACCCAGGCAGACACGGGGAGAATGTGCAGACTCCGCACAGACAGTGACCCAAGCCGGGAATCGAACCCGGGTCCCTGGCGCTGTGAGGCAGCAGTGCGAACCCACTGTGCCACCGTGCCCCTACATTCTGCACTCTCTCCTTTCCTTCTCTATGAACGGTATGCTTTGTCTGTATAGCGCGCAAGAAACAATACTTTTCACTGTATACTAATACATGTGACAATAATAAATCAAATCAAATCCCTGCTTTTGTATTCTAGTCCTCTCGAAATGAATGCTAACATTGCATTTGCCTTCCTCGCTACCAACTTGTCCATAGAACATAGAACATTACAGCGCAGTACAGGCCCTTCGGCCCTCGATGTTGCGCCGACCAGTGAAACCAATCTAAAGCCCCTCTAATCTACACTATTCCAATATCATCCATATGTTTATCCAATAACCATTTAAATACTCTTAATGTTGACGAGTTCACTACTGCTGCAGGCAGGGCATTCCACCCCCTTACTACTCTCTGAGTAAAGAACCTACCTCTAACATCTGTCCTATATCTCTCACCCCTCAATTTAAAGCTATGTCCCCTCGTGCTAGCCATCACCATCCGAGGAAAAAGGCTCTCACTATCCACCCTATCTAATCCTCTGATCATCTTGTATGCCTCTATTAAGTCACCTCTTAACCTTCTTCTCTCTAACGAAAACAACCTCAAGCCCCTCAACATTTCCTCATACGATTTTCCCACCATACCAGGCAACATCCTGGTAAATCTCCTCTGCACCCTTTCCAACACTTCCACATCTTTCCTATAATGCGGCGACCAGAACTGTACGCAATACTCCAAGTGCGGCCGCACCAGAGTTTTGTACAGTTGCAACATGACCTCCTGGCTCCGAAACTCAATCCCTCTACCAATAAAAGCTAACACACCGTACGCCTTCTTAACAACCCTATCAACCTGGATGCCAACTTTCAGGGATCTATGCACATGGACATCCAGATCCCTCTGTTCATCCACACTACCAAGTATCTTACCATTAGCCCAGTACTCTGTATTCCTGTTACTCCTTCCAAAGTGAATCACCTCACACTTTTCTGCATTAAACTCCGTTTGCCACCTCTCAGCCCAGCTCTGCAGCTTATCTATGTCCCTCTGTAACCTGCCACTTCCCTCCGCACTGTCTACAACTTAACCTGCAAGTTTAATCTTACCAGAATCCTGAACGAGGACTCCCTTTGCAATATCGATTTCTGAATTCTCTCCCCACTTGGAAAATGATGTCCCTTATATTGTCAAGTCAGGGTTGTCAGTTAACAGCGAGAGGGGGTGGCGGGGGCGTGGAGGGGTGGCGGGGGCGTGGGGGGGTGGCGGTGATAACGTTAACCCTCGCTGGTCCCTGGGGGATGTTACCGGATCCTTCACTCCCGGATTAACAGAAACAGCGGATCGCCCCGACTTTCTGAGACTCCGTACCGACAGACTCCCAGCAATCCGCCCGCTTCCCGCGGGCCAGTGAAGCGAGATTGGGTCGGGAGGTTACCGGGAGAAAAGCGGGGAGTGTTTCCTTACCCGCTGGGATGATCCCTATCCGCAGGGAGGGGGGGACAAGATCCGCCCCTGGGTCGCGCTCCGACATCCCGGCGTCCAGCTGGGCTCGATCAATCAGACCCTGCATCACTTCATTGAAGGTCCCGTCCCCACCAACACACACAACCCTGCAAAGGCAAGAGACAAGATACCCACAGAGAGACAGCACGTCAACAGGGGGCACTGGACAGTGATCAGGAGCAGGAACCCTGGCTGATTTCCCCTCTCTCTCTAACCCAGGGATCACTGGACAGTGATCAGGAGCAGGAACCCTGGCTGATTTCCCCTCTCTCTCTAACCCAGGGATCACTGGACAGGGATCAGGAGCAGGGACCCTGGCTGATTTCCCCTCTCTCTCTAACCCAGGGATCACTGGACAGTGATCAGGAGCAGGGACCCTGGCTGATTTCCCCTCTCTCTCTAACCCAGGGATCACTGGACAGTGATCAGGAGCAGGAACCCTGGTTGATTTCCCCTCTCTCTCTAACCCAGGGATCACTGGACAGGGATCAGGAGCAGGAACCCTGGCTGATTTCCCCTCTCTCTAACTCTCTCTCTAACCCAGGGATCACTGGACAGGGATCAGGAGCAGGAACCCTGGCTGATTTCCCCTCTCTCTCTAACCCAGGGATCACTGGACAGGGATTTCCCCTCTCTCTCTCTCTCCTCCCGCCTGGTCTCTGCAGGAGTTGACGGTGTGTTTTGAGGTCTCACCCATCGCAGTGCCCAAGATCTGCCGTCAGCATCCAATCCCTCAGCTGTCCCGCTCGCTGGGAGACTGAGAACAGGAAGGAGAAATCAGGGAGAGAGGGAAGGAGAGAGAGAGAGGAAGAGGGCAGGAGGGAGAGAGGAAGAGGGCGGGAGGGAGAGAGGGAGGGAGGGGGAGAGAGAGGGAGGGAGAGAGAGAGGGAGGGTTATTTGGAGGGAGCGAGAGGGAGGGATGGAGAAGAGGGAGGGAGGGAGGTCGGGAGAAGAGGGAGGGAGAGAGGGAGGGGGAGAGAGAGAGAGAGGGAGAGGGAGGGAGGGTGAGAGGGAGAGAGAGAGGGAGGGAGAGAGAGGGAGGGTTATTTGGAGTGAGGGAGGGAGGGAGGAGAGGGAGTGAGAGAGGGAGGGAGAGAGGGAGGGAGAAAGAGGGAGGGTTATTTGGAGTGAGTGAGGGAGGGAGGGAGGCAGGTAGGCAGGAGAGGGAGCGAGAGAGGGAGGGAGAGAGGGAGAGAGAGGGAGGGAGAGAGAGAGGGAGATTAGTTTGTAATTGGTAATTCTCTCTATCGCAGCGACAATCGATGTTCAACAGTTAATTTTAATTTATTGAGGGATACAAGGTGAGTTAGTCACAAATCAGCTATGGCCTCCTGTTCCTGTGTAACAGGCTGGAGAGAGAGGGGCTGAATGGCCTCCTCCTGTTCCAGTGTAACAGGCTGGAGAGAGAGGGGCTGAATGGCCTCCTCCTGTTCCTGTGTAACAGGCTCGAGAGAGAAGGGCTGAATGGCCTCCTCCTGTTCCTGTGTAACAGGCTCGAGAGAGAAGGGCTGAATGGCCTCCTCCTGTTCCTGTGTAACAGGCTGGAGAGGGGCTGAATGTCCACATTTTTGGGTTGACCTGGGAGCCCAGCTTGTGGAGCTGGTTTTTGTTCAATTGTGATGCTGCATGTAGTTGAATATCCACCCTGCCGCGGGGTGGGGTTTACACAGTGATAGGGCGACAGTGGATGGGGGTCTTGGGTAAGGGGGAGGTAACTCACTCACCGAGTACCCGGGTAGTGATGCCAGCTTCCCGGAAGAGAGGGGCCACTGAGTCCTCGTAGACCCCCCGGCCTCGCTGCTGCCCCCCGCAGGGGTTTATAATAATCACAAGCTGCACCGGCCGCTTCCCCTCTGGAAGAGACACAGCAACTCCACGTCAGCGCTAATCGCAACCAGCGTCTAGCCAACTGTCTGGGCAGGGTGTCTGGTGTCTGGGTCACTGTCTGGGTCAGAGTCTGGTGTCTGGGTCAGTGTCTGGGTCACTGTCTGGGACACTGTTTGGAATCCAAGTCAATGTCTGGGCCACTGTCGGAGTCAATGTCTGGCATCTGGGTCACTGTCTGGTGTCTGGGTCACTGTTGGGTCAGTGTCTGGTGTCTGGGTCAGTGTCTGGTGTCTGGGACACTGTCTGAAGTCCAGGTCAGTGTCTGGATCACTATCTGTGACAGTGTCTGGTGTCTGGGGCACTGTCTGGAGTCCAGGTCAGTGTCTGGATCACTATCTGGGACAGTGTCTGGTGTCTGGGACACTGTCTGGAGTCCAGGTCAGTGTCTGGATCACTGTCTGGTATCTGGGTCACTGTCTGGAGTCTGGGTCAGTGTCTGAGTCACACTCTGGTGTCTGGGTCAGTGTCTGGGACAGTGTCTGGAGTTTGGTCAGTGTCTGAGACACAATCTGGTGTCTGGGTCAGTGTCTGGGACAGTGTCTGGAGTTTGGTCAGTGTCTGGCAAACTGCTCTGGTCCATGTAGAGTCTGGGAAGGTTGGCTGATGGGTTTGGGGGTCAGAGGTCAGGGGTCAGGTTGTTGAGGTCACACTGACCGTATGGTTGGAGCTGTTTCCCCAGAATGTGGATCCAGTAATCCCTGAACCACAGGCTGGGAGCGGTGAACAAGGATCTCTCTGCAGCCCAAAGGCAGCCGGACTCCCGGACAATGTGGAAAACTGCGAGGGGAGAAACAGAGCGTTCAAATCAGGGCCCAAATTAACCCCCCCCCCCCACACACCCCCACCCGCAACCCCACACACCCCCACACACACCCCCACCCGCAACCCCACACACACTCCCCCACACACACCCCCACCCGCAACCCCACACACACTCCCACACACACCCCCACCCGCAACCCCACACACACTCCCCCACACACCCCCCCACACACACACACCCATCCCCACAGATACCCCCACACACACACACACCCAATACACACACACACACTCCCCACACACACATACACACACACACACACCCCACACACACACCCACAGATACACCCCACACACACACACCCCCGATACACACACCCACACACCCCCACACACACACCCCCCACTACACACACACACACCCACACAGAGCCCCCCCACACACACCCTCACCCGCAACCCCACACACTCTCCCACACACCCCCCCCCCACACACACACACCCCACCCCCACACACACCCCCACCCTCAACCCCACACACACTCCCCCACACACCCCCACCCACAACCCCACATACACTCCCACTCACACCCCCACCCACAACCCCACACACACTACCCCATACATCCCCACCCACAACCCCACATACACTCCCACACACACCCCCACCCGCAACCCCACATACACTTCCACACACACCCCCAAACGTAACCCCACACACACTCCCCCACACACCCCCACCCGCAACCCCACACACTCCCACACACACCCTCACCCGCAACCGAACATACACTCCCACACACACCCTCAACCGCAACCCCACACACACTCCCACACACACCCCTCCCACACACCCACACCCACCCCCACACACACAACCCCCCACACACTCTCCCACACACACCCCCACACACACATACAAACACACCCCCGCCACACACAAACACACACACACACCTCCACCATCCCCCACACACATACCACCTCAGACATACCCACACACACACCTCCACAGACACAACCCCACACATACACTCACACACACACTGAGACTGCACAAAGTGAAATCGTTTCATACACAGAAAATACCTCAGATATTGAACTATTGAATAAAATATATCCCATTGACAAATGGTAGAGCACGGGGTTAGATACAGAGTAAAGCTCCCTCTGCACTGTCCCCATCAAACACTCCCAGGACAGGTACAGCACGGGGTTGGATACAGCGTAAAGCTCCCTCTGCACTGTCCCCCATCAAACACTCCCAGGACAGGTACAGCACGGGGTTAGATACAGAGTAAAGCTCCCTCTACACTGTCCCCCCATCAAACACTCCCAGGACAGGTACAGCACGGGGTTGGATACAGAGTAAAGCTCCCTCTACACTGTCCCCATCAAACACTCCCAGGACAGGTACAGCACGGGGTTGGATACAGAGTAAAGCTCCCTCTACACTGTCCCCCATCAAACACTCCCAGGACAGGTACAGCACGGGGTTAGATACAGAGTAAAGCTCCCTCTACACTGTCCCCCATCAAACACTCCCAGGACAGGTACAGCACGGGGTTAGATACAGAGTAAAGCTCCCTCTACACTGTCCCCATCAAACGCTCCCAGGACAGATACAGCACGGGGTTAGATACAGAGTAAAGCTCCCTCTACACTGTCCCCCATCAAACACTCCCAGGACAGGTACAGCACGGGGTTAGATACAGAGTAAAGCTCCCTCTACACTGTCCCCCATCAAACACTCCCAGGACAGGTACAGCACGGGGTTAGATACAGAGTAAAGCTCCCTCTACACTGTCCCCCATCAAACACTCCCAGGACAGGTACAGCACGGGGTTAGATACAGAGTAAAGCTCCCTCTACACTGTCCCCCATCAAACACTCCCAGGACAGGTACAGCACGGGGTTAGATACAGAGTAAAGCTCCCTCTACACTGTCCCCATCAAACACTCCCAGGACAGGGACAGCACGGGGTTAGATACAGAGTAAAGCTCCCTCTACACTGTCCCCCATCAAACACTCCCAGGACAGGTACAGCACGGGGTTCGATACAGAGTAAAGCTCCCTCTACACTGTCCCCCATCAAACACTCCCAGGACAGGTACAGCACGGGGTTAGATACAGAGTAAAGCTCCCTCTACACTGTCCCCCATCAAACACTCCCAGCACAGGTACAGCACGGGGTTAGATACAGAGTAAAGCTCCCTCTACACTGTCCCCCCATCAAACACTCCCAGGACAGGTACAGCACGGGGTTAGATACAGAGTAAAGCTCCCTCTACACTTTCCCCCATCAAACACTCCCAGGACAGGGACAGCACGGGGTTAGATACAGAGTAAAGCTCCCTCTACACTGTCCCCCATCAAACACTCCCAGGACAGGTACAGCACGGGGTTAGATACAGAGTAAAGCTCCCTCTACACTGTCCCCCATCAAACACTCCCAGGACAGGTACAGCACGGGGTTAGATACAGAGTAAAGCTCCCTCTACACTGTCCCCCATCAAACACTCCCAGGACAGGTACAGCACGGGGTTAGATACAGAGTAAAGCTCCCTCTACACTGTCCCCCATCAAACACTCCCAGGACAGGTACAGCACGGGGTTAGATACAGAGTAAAGCTCCCTCTACACTGTCCCCCCATCAAACACTCCCAGGACAGGTACAGCACGGGGTTAGATACAGAGTAAAGCTCCCTCTACACTGTCCCCCATCAAACACTCCCAGGACAGGGACAGCACGGGGTTAGATACAGAGTAAAGCTCCCTCTACACTGTCCCCATCAAACACTCCCAGGACAGGTACAGCACGGGGTTAGATACAGAGTAAAGCGGCCTCTACACTGCCCCCATCAAACACTCCCAGGACAGGTACAGCATGGGGTTAGATACAGAGTAAAGCTCCCTCTACACTGTCCCCATCAAACACTCCCAGGACAGGTACAGCACGGGGTTAGATACAGAGTAAAGCTCCCTCTACACTGTCCCCTATCAAACACTCCCAGGACAGGTACAGCACGGCGTTAGATACAGAGTAAAGCTCCCTCGACACTGTCCCCCATCAAACACTCCCAGGACAGTTACAGCATGGGGTTAGATACAGAATAAAAGTCCCTCTCTCCCAGCCAATTCCCGTTTAACCTGTGAAATCCCGACTGGGGTCTTGGCTGCAGTTCTTCCCGATGTTCCGGAGGTTTCCTGCTTTGACCCAGATTATCGCGGAAAAGGGGAGTGTGAACTGATGATCTGTGGAGAGAGAGAGAGGGAGGAAGTGTCTATCACTCTGAGTGTTGTTTACATGTGGCTTGGAATGTTAAAGGTTAAAGTTTATTTATTAGTGTCACAAGTAGGCAATGAAATCACTGCGAGAGTCTCCTAGTGGCCACACTCCGGGGCCTGTTTGGGTCACACTGAGGGAGAATTTAGCACGGCCAATGCACCCTAACCAGCACGTCCTTTGGACTGTGGGAGGAAACCGGAGCACCCGGAGGAAACCCACGCAGAGATGGGGAGAACGTGCAAACTCCACACAGACAGTGACTCAAGCTGGGAATCGAACCCGGGTCCCTGGGACTGTGAGGCAGCAGTGCTAACCCACTGTGTCACCGTGCCATTCAGGGGATTGGCTGCAACAGGGCGATACCCACAGTGAGAGGCTTCGCCCTGGCACCCAGAGATGCTGCGGGGGTGAATATGAACACTGAGCTGGAACACAATTGTTCCGACGTAGAGGTTAATCCCCTTTCCCTCGCTGCGTAAGCTGTTCAAAGTGTTTGGGAAGGTGTGATCTGTCCTTCAGTAACGTTTAGAGGTTCAGGAACCGAAATACCTGACACTCACTTCAAGTGAATCATTAACAAGTTATTTTAATTAACCGACCGGGAACTTTAACTGAACAAGTAACATTTTAATGAAAGGATGGTTCTACTTTGAAATGCTGTTCAAATAAAGACAAGCAGCATTCAGTACCAAAACAGTAAAAACAGAATCTTAGTCCCTCTCAAAAAACCTATATACAACCAGGTCTGCTGGCTTGGAAGCTTTGGAGTTGTTTTTTCCTGATGATTTCTCTGTAAGGTCTTTCTATGGATTCTGATTTGATATCCTGTTGTTAGAGAGATGGAGAATTCTCTTCAGAAGACAGTTCTTTAGTTGGCAGGGTGGAGAACCGCTCTAGAGATGGCCTTCTGTTCTGGCTGGCTCTCAGTTTAACTGAACTGAACTGCAGTCAGGCAGTTGGGTTCCTGTTTATACTCCTGATAACCGATCCATTCCCTGCACCCGGATTGGCTGGAGGTTGACAACAACAGCAAATTCAAATTTGATAGGTTCTTGTTAGCTGAATGTCTTCTTTAAACTCATAGGCTGTCAGGGTGCAAATACCTGCAGAGCCTGTAACCAAGGCAACACCGATGTTTTGGTCTCTGCAACAAATGTTGCCCTCTGTGTACTCTGTATGCCTCTGCATTTTCAACATCGCAGCATTGAACCCAAAGCCAGCTTTTAAAGGGACCACGCGCTGTTGTTCCCCACAACAGTTCTCACAATTCTTTAACATTTTTACCAATTCAACGTCAAAAAAGAATGGAATTTCGACTGCCCATTGACTTAGAAATGTTCATCCTTCTGCTCAGTGACCCGTTAGCTAGAACTGCAGGCAAACGGGGAAAAGGTGGGAGCGCCGCACTGTGGGAGGGTCAGTGCCAAGAGAGCCCCGCACTGTGGGAGGGTCAGTGCTGAGGGAGCTCCACACTGTGGGAGGGTCAGTGCTGAGGGAGGGCCGCACTGTGGGAGGGTCAGTGCTGAGGGAGCGCCACACTGTGGGAGGGTCAGTGCTGAGGGAGCGCCGCACTGTGGGAGGGTCAGTGCTGAGGGAGCTCTGGACTGTGTGAGGGTCAGTGCTGAGGGAGCACCGCACTGTGTGAGTGACAGTGCTGAGGGAGCGCCGCACTGTGGGAGGGTCGGTGCTGAGGGAGCGCTGCACTGTGGGAGGGTCAGTGCTGAGGGAGTACTGCACTGTGTGAGGGTCAGTGCTGAGGGAGCGCCGCACTGTGGGAGGGTCAGTGCTGAGGGAGCGCCGCACTGTGGGAGGGTCAGTGCTGAGGGAGCTCTGGACTGTGTGAGGGTCAGTGCTGAGGGAGCACCGCACTGTGTGAGTGACAGTGCTGAGGGAGCGCCGCACTGTGGGAGGGTCAGTGCTGAGGGAGTGCCGTAATGTGGGAGGGTCAGTGCTGAGGGAGCGCCGCACTGTGGGAGGGTCAGTGCTGAGGGAGCGCCGCACTGTGAGAGGGTCAGTGCTGAGGGAGCACCATAATGTGGGAGGGTCAGTGCTGAGGGAGTGCCGCACTGTGGGAGGGTCAGTGCTGAGGGAGTGCCGCACTGTGGGAGGGTCAGTGCTGAGGGAGCGCCGCACTGTGGGAGGGTCAGTGCTGAAGGAGCGCCGCACTGTGGGAGGGTCAGTGCTGAGGGAGCGCCGCACTGTGGGAGGGTCAGTGCTGAGGGAGCGCCGCACTGTGGGAGGGTCAGTGCTGAGGGAGTGCCGTAATGTGGGAGGGTCAGTGCTGAGGGAGCGCCGCACTTTGGGAGGGTCAGTGCTGAGGGAGCGCCGCACTGTGAGAGGGTCAGTGCTGAGGGAGCACCATAATGTGAGAGGGTCAGTGCTGAGGGAGTGCCGCACTGTGGGAGGGTCAGTGCTGAGGGAGCGCCGCACTGTGGGAGGGTCAGTGCTGAGGGAGCGCCGCACTGTGGGTGGGTCAGTGCTGAGGGAGCGCCGCACTGTGGGAGGGTCAGTGCTGATGGAGCACCATAATGTGGGAGGGTCAGTGCTGAGGGAGCGCCGCACTGTGGGAGGGTCAGTGCTGAGGGAGCGCCGCACTGTGAGAGGGTCAGTGCTGAGGGAACACCATAATGTGGGAGGGTCAGTGCTGAGGGAGCCCTGCACTGTGGGAGGGTCAGTGCTGAGGGAGCGCCGCACTGTGGGAGGGTCGGTGCTGAGGGAGCGCCGCACTGTGGGAGGGTCAGTGCTGAGGGAGCGCCGCACTGTGGGAGGGTCAGTGCTGAGGGAGTGCCGTAATGTGGGAGGGTCAGTGCTGAGGGAGCGCCGCACTGTGGGAGGGTCAGTGCTGAGGGAGCGCCGCACTGTGAGAGGGTCAGTGCTGAGGGAGCACCATAATGTGGGAGGGTCAGTGCTGAGGGAGTGCCGCACTGTGGGAGGGTCAGTGCTGAGGGAGCGCCGCACTGTGGGAGGGTCAGTGCTGAGGGAGCGCCGCACTGTGGGAGGGTCAGTGCTGAAGGAGCGCCGCACTGTGGGAGGGTCAGTGCTGAGGGAGCGCCGCACTGTGGGAGGGTCAGTGCTGAGGGAGCGCCGCACTGTGGGAGGGTCAGTGCTGAGGGAGCGCCGCACTGTGGGAGGGTCAGTGCTGAAGGAGCGCCGCACTGTGGGAGGGTCAGTGCTGAGGGAGCGCCGCACTGTGAGAGGGTCAGTGCTGAGGGAGCACCATAATGTGGGAGGGTCAGTGCTGAGGGAGTGCCGCACTGTGGGAGGGTCAGTGCTGAGGGAGCGCCGCACTGTGGGAGGGTCAGTGCTGAGGGAGCGCCGCACTGTGGGTGGGTCAGTGCTGAGGGAGCGCCGCACTGTGGGAGGGTCAGTGCTGAGGGAGCACCATAATGTGGGAGGGTCAGTGCTGAGGGAGCGCCGCACTGTGGGAGGGTCAGTGCTGAGGGAGCGCCGCACTGTGAGAGGGTCAGTGCTGAGGGAGCACCATAATGTGGGAGGGTCAGTGCTGAGGGAGCGCCGCACTGTGGGAGGGTCAGTGCTGAGGGAGCGCCGCACTGTGGGTGGGTCAGTGCTGAGGGAGCGCCGCACTGTGGGAGGGTCAGTGCTGAGGGAGCACCATAATGTGGGAGGGTCAGTGCTGAGGGAGCGCCGCACTGTGGGAGCGTCAGTGCTGAGGGAGCACCATAATGTGGGAGGGTCAGTGCTGAGGGAGCGCCGCACTGTGGGGGGGTCAGTGCTGAGGGAGTGCCGCACTGAGGGAGGGTCAGTGCTGAGGGAGCGCCGCACTGTGGGGGGGTCAGTGCTGAGGGAGCGCCGCACTGTGGGAGGGTCAGTGCTGAGGGAGCGCCGCACTGTGGGAGGGTCAGTGCTGAGGGAGCGCCGCACTGTGGGAGGGTCAGTGCTGAGGGAGCGCCGCACTGTGGGAGTGTCAGTGCTGAGGGAGCGCCGCACTGAGGGAGTGTCAGTGCTGAGGGAGCGCCGCACTGTGGGAGGGTCAGTGCTGAGGGAGCGCCGTAATGTGGGAGAGTCAGTGCTGAGGGAGCGCCGCACTGTGGGAGGGTCAGTGCTGAGGGAGCGCCGCACTGTGGGAGGGTCAGTGCTGAGGGAGCGCCGCACTGTGGGAGGGTCAGTGCTGAGGGGGCGCCGCACTGTGGGAGGGTCAGTGCTGAGGGAGCGCCGCACTGTGGGAGGGTCAGTGCTGAGGGAGCGCCGCACTGTGGGAGGGTCAGTGCTGAGGGAGCGCCGCACTGTGGGAGTGTCAGTGCTGAGGGAGTGCCGTAATGTGGGAGGGTCAGTGCTGAGGGAGTGCCGTAATGTGGGAGGGTCAGTGCTGAGGGAGTGCCGTAATGTGGGAGGGATCGATATTTATCTCTCAACCATCAGCGCTGATATAAACAGTCCATCTGAGTCATCCTGACATCGCTTGTGGGATCTTGCTGTGCGTTACTTGGTTGCTGTGCTTCCTGCATCAGAGCGCACTTGAAAAGGAAGTCTCTCATTGGCTGTGAGGTGTGTGGCCATCCAGACTGTGGGGGCGCTGTGGGCCAGGCCTGTCCAACGTCAGGCCTGAGGGCCGGATACAGCCCTCAAAGACTCCCCCCACCGTACGTGACCCCTCGGGGCCGGTTTTGGGAATGAGTGGAATATTCTGGAATGGAGCCTCTCCTCCGATCACAGGCCCTTCCTCTCCCTCGCTCGCCGCTGATTGGGTCGCTAACACAAGCCTCTGGGCACCCCACCCTCCCCCCCGGACACTCCCCTCCGAGACGCACCTTCATTCACCAGTCTGATTTTTCCATCGGCCGGTTGTCTTCCCTCGTATTTCCGTTTGCTTTCAATTTCTGGATTTGTGACAGAGGGACATAGATAGGATGCAAGACTGGGCGGAGAAGTGGCAGATGGACTTCAACCCAGATAAATGCGTCGTGGTCCATTTTGGCAGGTCAAATGGGATGAAGGAGTACAATATAAAGGGAAAGATTCTTAGTACTGTAGAGGATCAGAAGGACCTTGGGGTCCGGGTCCATAGGACTCTAAAATCGGCCCCGCAGGTGGAGGAGGTGGTTAAGAAGGCGTATGGTGTGCTGGCCTTTATCAACCGAGGGATTGAGTTTAGGAGTCCGGGGATAATGATGCAGCTATATAAGACCCTCGTCAGACCCCACTTGGAGTACTGTGCTCAGTTCTGGTCGCCTCATTACAGGAAGGATGTGGAAAAGATTGAAAGGGTGCAGAGGCGATTTACAAGGATGTTGCCTGGATTGAGTGGCATGCCTTATGAGGATAGGCTGAGGGAGCTCGGTCTTTTCTCCTTGGAGAGACGTAGGATGAGAGGAGACCTAATAGAGGTGTATAAGATGTTGAGAGGCATAGATCGGGTGGACTCTCAGAGGCTTTTTCCCAGGGTGAAAATGGCTGCTACGAGGGGACACAGGTTTAAGGTGCTGGGGGGTAGGTACAGGGGAAATGTTAGGGGGAAGTTTTTCACACAGAGGGTGGTGGGCGAGTGGAATCGGCTGCCGTCAGTGGTGGTGGAGGCAAACTCAATAGGGTCTTTTAAGAGACTCCTGGATGAGTACATGGGACTCAATAGGATGGAGGGTTATAGGTAGGCCTAGAAGGTAGGGATATGTTCGGCACAACTTGTGGGGCCGAAGGGCCTGTTTTGTGCTGTAGTTTTCTATGTTTCTAAAATTTGCCGTAACCAAATTTGATCACCTGCCCTGTGAGTGAGAACGATGTTTAAATGTGGATACTGAGCGAGACCTTGGAATCCTCGTGCATCAGTCGCTGAGAGTAAGCGCGCAGGTACAGCAGGCAGTAAAGAAGGTGAATGGTATGTTGGCCTTCATAGCGAGAGGATTTGAGTATCGGGATAGGGATGTTTTGCTGCAATTGTACAGGGCGTTGGTGAGGCCACACCTGGAGTATTTGCAGTTTTGGTCTCCTTATCTGAGGAAGGATGTCCTTGCTATAGAGGGAGCGCAGCGAAGGTTTACCAGGCTGATTCCTGGGATGGCAGGTCTGTCATACGAGGAGAGACTAAGTCGGTTAGGATTATATTCACTGGAGTTTAGAAGAGTGAGAGGGGATCTGATAGAAACTTATAAAATTCTAACAGGGTCAGACAGGGTAGATTCAGAAAGAATGTTCCCGATGGTGGGGGGAGTCCAGAACTAGGGGTCAGAGTTTGAGGATAAGGGGTAAACCTTTTAGGACTGAGGTGAGGAGAAATTTCTTCACCCAGAGGGTGGTGAATGTGTGGAATTCACTCCCACAGAAAGTAGCTGAGGCCAAAACGTTGTGTAATTTCAGGAAGAAATTAGATATCGCTCTTGGGGCGAAAGGGATTGAGGGATATGGGGGGGAAGGGGGGGGATCAGGATATTGAATTCGATGATCAGCCGTGATCAAAATGAATGGGGGAGCAGCTGGAAGGGCCGAATGGCCTCCTCCGGCTTCTAGTTTCTATGTAACGTGCCTCTCCCACAAACACACAACCGCAATTCGGTGAAGATCCAGGATCCAGAGGAGGTTCACAAGACTGATCCCTGGAATGAAGAGCTTGTCGTACGGGGAACGGTTGAGGACTCTGGGTCTGTACTCGTTGGAGTTTAGAAGGATGAGGGGGGATCTTATTGAAACTTACAGGATACTGCAAGGCCTGGATAGAGTGGACGTGGAGAGGATGTTTCCACTAGTCGGAAAAACTAGAACCAGAGGGAACAACCTCAGGCTAAAGGGACGATCCTTTAAAACAGAGATGAGGAGGAATTTCTTCAGCCAGAGAGTGGTGAATCTGTGGAACTCTTTGCCGCAGAAGGCTGTGGAGGCCGGGTCATTGAGTGTCTTTAAGACAGAGATAGATGGGTTTTTGATGAATAAGGGGATCAGGGGTTATGGGGAAAAGGCAGGAGAATGAGGATGAGAGAAATATCAGCCATGATTGAATGGCGGAGCAGACTCGATGGGCCGAGCGGCCTAATTCTGCTCCTATGTCTTCTGGTCTTATAGGTCCATGCGAGAACAAGGTATCGTTTCTGAATTCCAGGAGTGAGATGGGGTGTCGGAGATGCGAGAGGGGATTGGGGAGGGGGGTCTCAGCTGTTCCGAGCTGTCCTCTATCTTCTTGGAGGCCTCAGGCTCCAGTCTGGGCCTTGCTGGCGCTAGGCCCAGCCCAGCCTGCCGCATGTGGTTCTGGGGCTCCCTAATTATCCCCCTGAGCTCACTGGAACAATACCCCTTCCACCCCCACATCCTCCGCCACAAGCTCCCCCTGAGGGAGACCTGGCCCGCTGGGGGATTGCTGCAACTGCCAATCCATTTCCCGTAGGCCCGGATAGGCCAGGGGAAATATTCCCTGCCTGCTGCCAGTGTTTGGTCACCATAGCGACACCCTCTGTGTAACCCTGGCAACAGTTTACAGATTAGCATGAGACTCAGTCAGGGATAATCTGTCTCACAAACAAAAGCTGCCAGAAAAACAGGCCAGCGAATCTGAGTCAGCATTGAGAGAAACGGGGTTAGATACAGAGTAAAGCTCCCTCTACACTGTCCCCGTCAAACACTCCCAGGACAGGTACAGCACGGGGTTAGATACAGAGTAAAGCTCCCTCTACACTGTCCCCATCAAACACTCCCAGGACAGGTACAGCACGGGGTTAGATACAGAGTAAAACTCCATCTACACTGTCCCCATCAAACACTCCCAGGACAGGTACAGCACGGGGTTAGATACAGAGTAAAGCTCCCTCTACACTGTCCCCATCAAACACTCCCAGGACAGGTACAGCACGGGATTAGATACAGAGTAAAACTCCATCTACACTGTCCCCCATCAAACACTCCCAGGACAGGTGCAGCACGGGGTTAGATACAGAGTAAAGCTCCCTCTACACTGTCCCCATCAAACACTCCCAGGACAGGTACAGCACGGGGTTAGATACCGAGTAAAGCTCCCTCTACACTGTCCCCATCAAACACTCCCAGGACAGGTACAGCACGGGGTTAGATACAGAGTAAAGCTCCCTCTACACTGTCCCCATCAAACACTCCCAGGACAGGTACAGGATGGGACTTGAGGGCGGGTATGGAATGAGGTCGAAGGACCATCCATTCGAATATCCTCCTGGTTTTAGCCATCCTGTTAGAGGCGCCTGTGTGGAGCCAGTCACCTGAGGCCAGCCGCGGCAGGGGAAGGAGGGGAGAATTGTGCTTTCTTCCCGGTTCGTGAAGACCACCCCAGTCGAATAGTTGGAGCTGAAAATTCGATTTATCAATATTCTGAGAGAAGGTGCAGTGGACGCGAAACCCCCTCCTGCCCTCAGTTATGTTCCTGGCTCTGTGTAAATCCGGAACGGGAGGTGGGGTCACTCACCGGGGTCCCCTCTCTGCCCCAGTGGCGTCCATTTCAAAGCCTCGGCGCTCACACTCCCTCGTCCTGGCTCCCCCTCCACCCACAGGAGATGGGCGTCCGGCAGTTCCATCGATCCCAGGAATTCCCGCCGCTCTCCCTTCTCTCGGGGAAGGGTTTGTAGCGAGGGTCTGAGTCCAGCATTTACTGTTCCTCCACCTCTACCCACCCGCCCGGCCTCCCCTTCCTGGAGCAAGGGATTCCCAGCGAAACCAGCTGAGTGTCGGCAGGGACTGCCTGTGCGCCGATCGTCACAGGCATCTCCTTTTCTCAAACCCGTTCAACAGGAAAGCCCTGTTAAACTGGTCAAGCTAACACATGTACTCACATCTACTGCCATTTATCACCATCCCTAATTACCCCTTGAAGAAGTGGTGTGTGAGCCCCCTTCCCGAACCCACTGCAGTCCCCGTGTGGTGTAGGTACACCCACGGTGCTGTTAGGGAGGGAGTTCTGGGATTTTGACCCCAGCCACAGTGAAGGAACGGCCGATATATTTCCCAGTCGGGATGGTGAGTGACTCGGAGGGAAACCTCCAGGTGGGGGTGTTCCCAGGTATCTGCTGCCCTTGTCCTTCTAGATGGTAGAGGTGGTGGGTTTGGAAGGTGCTGCCTAAGGAGCCTTGGGGAGTCGCTGCAGTGGATCTTGTAGACGGTACACACGGCTGTCACTGTGCGTCAGTGGTGGAGGGAGTGAGTGTTTGTGGTTAGCGTGTCGATCGAGCGGGGCTGCTTTGTCCTGGATGGTGTTGAGCTTCTCGAGTGTTGTTGGAGCCGCACTCATCCAGGCAAGTGGAGAGTGTTCCATCACACTCCTGACTTGTGTCCTTGTAGATGGTGGACAGGCTTTGGGGAGGGAGTCAGGAGGTGAGTTATTCTCCGCAGGATTCCCAGCCTCTGACCTGCTCTGGGAGCCACAGTATTTATACGGCTGGGTCCCAGTTCAGTTTCTGGTCAATGGTAACCCCCAGGATGTTGATAGTGGGGGATTCAGTGATGGTAACCCCCAGGATGTTGATAGTGGGGGATTCAGTGACGGTAACACCCAGGATGTTGATAGTGGGGGATTCAGTGATGGTAACACCCAGGATGTTGACAGTGGGGGATTCAGTGATGGTAACCCCCAGGATGTTGATAGTGGGGGATTCAGTGATGGTAACCCCCAGGATGTTGATAGTGGGGGGATTCAGTGATGGTAACCCCCAGGATGTTGACAGTGGGGGATTCAGTGATGGTAACCCCCAGGATGTTGATAGTGGGGGATTCAGTGATGGTAACCCCCAGGATGTTGATAGTGGGGGATTCAGTGATGGTAACCCCCAGGATGTTGATAGTGGGGGATTCAGTGATGGTAATGCCCAGGATGTTGATAGTGGGGGATTCAGTGATGGTAACCCCCAGGATGTTGATAGTGGGGGATTCAGTGATGGTAACCCCCAGGATGTTGATAGTGGGGGATTCAGTGATGGTAACCCCCAGGATGTTGATAGTGGGGGATTCAGTGATGGTAATGCCCAGGATGTTGATAGTGGGGGATTCAGTGATGGTAACCCCCAGGATGTTGATAGTGGGGGATTCAGTGATGGTAACCCCCAGGATGTTGATAGTGGGGGATTCAGTGATGGTAACCCCCAGGATGTTGATAGTGGGGGGGATTCAGTGATGGTAACCCCCAGGATGTTGACAGTGGGGGATTCAGTGATGGTAACTCCCAGGATGTTGATAGTGGGGGGATTCAGTGATGGTAACCCCCAGGATGTTGATAGTGGGGGATTCAGTGATGGTAACCCCCAGGATGTTGATAGTGGGGGGGATTCAGTGATGGTAACCCCCAGGATGTTGATAGTGGAGGATTCAGTGATGGTAACCCCCAGGATGTTGATAGTGGGGGATTCAGTGATGGTAACCCCCAGGATGTTGATAGTGGGGGATTCAGTGATGGTAATGCCCAGGATGTTGATAGTGGGGGATTCAGTGATGGTAACCCCCAGGATGTTGATAGTGGGGGATTCAGTGATGGTAACCCCCAGGATGTTGATAGTGGGGGATTCAGTGATGGTAACCCCCAGGATGTTGATAGTGGGGGGGATTCAGTGATGGTAACCCCCAGGATGTTGATAGTGGGGGGGATTCAGTGATGGTAACCCCCAGGATGTTGATAGTGGGGGGATTCAGTGATGGTAACCCCCAGGATGTTGATAGTGGGGGATTCAGTGATGGTAATGCCCAGGATGTTGATAGTGGGGGATTCAGTGATGGTAACCCCCAGGATGTTGATAGTGGGGGGATTCAGTGATGGTGACCCCCAGGATGTTGATAGTGGGGGATTCAGTGATGGTGACCCCCAGGATGTTGATAGTGGGGGATTCAGTGACGGTAACCCCCAGGATGTTGATAGTGGGGGATTCAGTGATGGTAACCCCCAGGATGTTGATAGTGGGGGATTCAGTGATGGTAACCCCCAGGATGTTGATAGTGGGGGGGATTCAGTGATGGTAACCCCCAGGATGTTGATAGTGGGGGATTCAGTGATGGTAACCCCCAGGATGTTGATAGTGGGGGATTCAGTGATGGTAATGCTATTGAATGTAAAGGGGGAGGTGGTTAGATTCTCTCTAACATCTGGGACCAGTTCAGTTTGTGGTCAATAGATGCTGAGCATTGGCGAAGATATTACATCACCAATCTCCCAGTTTCTCTTTGAATTGCTAAATGATTCTCAGTCTGTGTTGGGTACTTTCTCAGGAGACTAAGGAAATTTGGCATGTCAGCTACAACTCTCACCAACTTTTACAGATGCTCCATAGAAAGCATCCTTTCTGGTTGTATCACAGCTTGGTCTGGCTCCTGCTCTGCCCAAGACCGCAAGAAACTACAAAAGGTCGTGAATGAAGCCCAATCCATCACTCAAACCAGCCTCCCATCCATCGACTCTGTCTACACTTCCCGCTGCCTCGGCAAAGCAGCAGCATAATTAAGGACCCCACGCACCCCGGACATTCTCTCTTCCACCTTCTTCTTTCGGGAAAAAGATACAAAAGTCTGAGGTCACATACCAACCGACTCAAGAACAGCTTCTTCCCTGCTGCTGTCAGACTTTTGAATGAACCGACCTTATATTAAACTGATCGTTAGTGTATCTTTAAGAATTTTTTTTTAAAATCATGATCTCTGCAGCTCTCACGGCCTCAGTTTGTTTCCTCATTGTTGCCGGGCAGACTACGATGAGTCCTTTTATTGCTCCTTCAGTGGTTTAAATGGGGGTTATTTATGTTTCCCCTGGGGCTGGCTCTGCCTTGTGAAAAAAAACTGATTGGCAGGTCAGGTGACAGAAGTTCTATCATTTTCAGTTCTGAGGTACAGTTTCATTTTAGAAGGGGCAGCAAGCTAAAAAGAAATGTTTTCTCTCTCTCTCCCTGTTGTGTTACGATGCAGAGGTTGTCCCCCTTTCGAGATGTGATGCCGAATTCCTCGCCTCGTAATCTGTTCAAAGTGTGTGGGAAGGTGTGAACTGTCCTTCAGTAACGTTTAGTGGGTAACTAACAGAAATACCCCCGCACTCACTGCAAAATAAACACTGAACAATTTACTTATTTAACAAACCAGGAACTTTAACTAAACAAGTAACACACCGAATAAAATAAGATTCTACTGGGATGCTGTTCAAATAAATACAAGTAACTGAAGAAGGGAAAGGGTTAATGTTTTTTTGTACCGAGAATGTATCACAAACATAACCCTTCATTGTGGCGAATCTCCTCAGGTTTACACTGCTTTTGACATGAATAAAAGTTATTCTTGTTTGTACTGCTTCTGACATTAATACCAGTTAACTTTTATTTTTATAACAATAGTCAATGTAAATGTGAATGTGTTTGTGAAGACTTGCCTTTCCTCCAAGTTTGTGTGTGGTTTGCGGAAGACAGGCGATTCCGTGGTGTGGAGCGCGATATCGGCCGTTTGAAGAGGAACTCCCGCTGAGGCAGCTGGAAGAGCGTCGGAACTTCAAAGGGGAACCGCGGGAAGAACAGGAAACAGAAGACCTGCGCTTCGTGAGCTGAGGATGCCAGATACACTGATAACTTCTGACCATAAACCAGTGTATGGTTTTTGTGGCTGGTCTGGAAGCTTGCTTCGTGACCAGCAGTTGTAAATTGTATTTCTGAGTCGTGACTGGTCTGGGGTTGATTCGCGACCAGTATTAGAAGCCATGCTGTATATATATCCCCACTTTTCTGTGTTCAGGGAGAACTTTGGCTTCCGCTTTCAAGGGGTCAGGCTCTCCCGCAAGCTTGTGAGAATAAAGCCTACTCTATTTTGACTCATACCAGCCTCAGAGGTATTTTTTTACCGACTACATAACACACCCAATAAAATAAGATTCTACTGGAATGCTGTTCAGATAAATACAATATCCATTCATTAACCAAAAAAGTAATAACAGAATTTAGTCACTTTCAAAAAATATATACAACCAGGTTTTGTGTCTTTCGGAACCTTCTGGAGTTTCTCGGTTGATTTCTACGTCTGTGAGTTCTTTTTGATTTGGTACCTTTCGCTGGTTCGATGGTGTGTTCGCTGAAGAGATATATAAAGCTGGCAGAGTGGAGAGCTGCTCTCTCCCTCTCGAGGCTTGAGAGGTGGCAGTTGCTACCTCCTGTTTTCCCTCTTACCCTCTCTTTTATACCCGTGGTGACCTATCAATTTTCATACAATAGGATTGGCTTAATTTTGTCAACATCATCAAATTCAAATCTTATAGGTTCTTGGTAGCTGAGTGTCTGCTTTAAATTGATTGGGCAAAATTCAAAAACATTCAAATGCCTGAAGCCTGCTACCAAGGCAACCCTGCTGCCTGGCTTTTGATCTAGATGTTTCAGTCTGGGACTCTGTGTGTACTTTGCATTTTAAACCTCCTGCACTGAGGTGAAACACCCGCTTTTAAAGGGACCACGCCATGTTTTTCCCTCCAGCATTTTTACACTCTTTACGTCTTTACAAACTCAACTTCGCAACAGTTGTTTTGGAAATTCTGCTGGTGATCTGAAAGAAAGGTCTTACCTTTCTGCAGTAAAGATTCTGCGGTCGGTGGCTTGAGCAGAGAGTCTCTCCCTGGGGTTCTGAGAGGCTGGTTTGAACTTCAACTCATTCTGAGTGAATCCAGAGAACCGCAGACTTCAACCAAAGGATTCAATTTCCAGTGTCACATGAGTATTAGTCTTTGCTGTGTTGAACATGTTTAGGGGGTTTTGTCTATGGAAGGTTTTGGTTTGATTGGAACACATTAGATATATTTGTTGAAGGTTAAACATTATAGTGGTTGTCATATTTCTTATTCGTAATTGATAAAAGTTCTTGCTAATTTTTTTACTATACATGTTAACTATATTCTTAAATAAACTTTCTTTGATTAAAGCTCCCTAGTGGGTCACTTGAATCAAACCTGAAGTGAAACATCTCATGCTTCTCCTCGCCAGATTCAAAATGCAAAACTTATAATCCAGGTGAGCTTCATAGAAACATAGAAAAACTACAGCACAATACAGGCCCTTCAGCCCACAAAGTTGTGCCGAACATGTCCCTACCTTAGCGATTACGAGGCTTACCTATAACCCTCTATCTTACTAAGTTCCATGTACTTATCTAAAAGTCTCTTAAAAGACCCTATCGAATCCGCCTCCACCACCGTTGCTGGCAGCCGATTCCACGCACCCACCAGCCTCTGAGTGAAAAACTTACCCCTGACATCTCCTCTGTACCTACTCCCCAGCACCTTAAACCTGTGTCCTCTTGTGGCAACCATTTCAGCCCTGGGAAAAAGCCTCTGACTGTCCACTCGATCAATACCTCTCAACATCTTATACACCTCTATCAGGTCACCCCTCATCCTTCGTCTCTCCAAGGAGAAAAGGCCGAGCTCACTCAACCTATCCCCATAAGGCATGCTCCCCAACCCAGGCAACATCCTTGTAAATCTCCTCTGCACCCTTTCTATGGCTTCCACATCCTTCCTGTAATGAGGCGACCAGAACTGAGCACAGTACTCCAAATGGGGTCTGACCAGGGTCTTATATAGCTACAACATTATCTCATGACTCCTAAACTCAATTCCTCGATTGATGAAGGCCGGTACACCATACGCCTTCTTAACCACAGCCTCAACCTGCACAGCTGCTTTGAGCGTCCTATGAACTCGGACCCCAAGAGCCTTCTGATCTTCCACACTGCCAAGAGTCCTACCATTAATATTATATTCCGCCATCCTATTTGACCTGCCAAAATGAACCACCTCACACTTATCTGGGTTAAACTCCATCTGCCCCTTCTCCGCCCAGGCTTGCATCCTATCAATGTCTCCAGAACACTTTCTCTACACCCGAGCTGTGACTGTAACACTACATTCTGCACCCTCTCCTTTCCTTCTCTATGAACGGTATGCTTTATCTGTATAGGCGTAAGAAACAATACTTTTCACTGTATCCCAATACATGTGACAATAATAAATCAAATCAAAATATAAGGTGTGTTTCTGTGAGATGTTTGGAAATATTCAAAGTTTACCGACAGTCCAGGTTTCACTTATTTGGGGTAATGAGTAACAGAAAAGTCTAATTGGAAACATTTCTGTATCATTGAGAAAGTTTCTTTTCGCAATGAAAAGTCTTCTTCTCCCACATCTTGAATGTTCCTTTATAAAAGTTCTGCCAACTTCCTTTCTGGCCTCCGACAGGCCGCTGCCCCTTTAAGAGGGAGTTTGGGCTGAAGTTTCAATGTGTTTGCTAAAGTTTGCATTGTGGGAAGGAGGAGGACTTCCGCAAGTCACCTAACCTCCGAGAGGCTGGAACTGACTCAGAGAGAGTGAGAGTGAGAATAGAGAGAGAGAATAGAGAGAGAGAATAGAGAGACAGGAAGAGAGACAGAGAGAGAGAGTGAGAGAGAGACAGAGAGTGAGAGACAGACAGGGAGAAAGACAGAGAGAGAGACAGAGTGAGAGAGACAGGGAGAGAGACAGAGAGAGAGAGAGAGACACACACAGAGAGAGACAGAGAGAGAGAGAGAGTCAGACAGACAGGGAGAAAGACAGGGTGAGAGAGACAGGGAGAGAGACAGAGAGAGAGAGAGACAGAGAGAGAGAGAGAGAGAGAGAGACAGAGAGAGAGAGAGAGAGAGACAGAGAGAGAGAGTGAGAGACAGACAGGGAGAAAGACAGAGAGAGAGACAGAGTGAGAGAGACAGGGAGCGAGACAGAGAGAGAGAGAGACAGAGAGAGAGAGACAGACAGGGAGAAAGACAGAGTGAGAGAGAGACAGAGAGAGAGAGACAGAGGGAGAGACACAGAGAGACAGAGAGAGAGAGAGACAAGGAGAGAGACAGAGACAGAGAGAGAGAGAGACACACAGAGAGAGAGACCAAGAGACAGAGAGAGAGAGACAGAGACAGACAGAGAGGCAGAGACAGAGAGACAGAAGCAGAGACAGAGGGAGAGAGACAGACAGAGACAGAAGGAGAGAAGCAGAGAGTTACAGACAGAGAGACAGAGGGAGAGAGACAGAGAGACAGAGGGAGGGAGACAGACAGAGACAGAGAGACAGAGGGAGGGAGACAGACAGAGACAGAGAGAGAGACAGATTCAGAGAGAGAGAGACAGACAGAGACAGAGAGAGAGACAGATTCAGAGAGAGAGAGACAGAGAGAGAATAGATAAGGGGTGTGATACAAACAGATAGGGAGATAAAATAGACACAGAGGGTGAGAGAATAGAGATAGGGAGTGACACAGACAGATGGACAGAATAGAGAAAGAGGGAGTGAGTGAGGCAGAGTGAGTGAGAGGGAGACAGAGAGAAAGAGAGGGACAGACAGAGAGAGAGAGTGAGTGAGGGAGACAGACACAGAAGGAGAGAGAGCGAGACAGAGAGTGTGTGAGGGAAAGAGAGAGACGGACAGAGAGAGACGGACAGAGAGAGAGAGTGTGTGAGACAGAGTGAGAGACAGACGGACAGAGAGATAAAAATGGTGAAGTCTCTTTGGGACAGTTTGCATTGAACTCCCTCCCTGTTGCTGTTTTTGGACAGGGAGTGGGAAGGTCTGGGGGAGGGGGTGGGGGACGGGGAAGGGCTGACCATGTCCCTGCTCCGAGACCCCCGGCTGCCCCCTCCCATGCGGAGGGGTAGTTGCGTGCGCAGAGCTCTGCTCCTGGCCCTGGCTGCGTACGGGGGCAAGAGGCTGATCCCTCTGCTCCTCAGGAGGCTGCAGGGGACCAAGGGGTCCCCGGTGGTGCCAGCGCAGCGGCAGGGGACGCCAGGGGCTCGGGGGGTCTCCCCGGCCCTGAACAAGGAGTTCCTGTCTCAGCTGTGGGGGTTGCTGAAGGTCCTGTTCCCCCGGTTACTGAGCCGGGAACTGGGTTTGCTGGGATTACACTCTGCGGCCCTGGTGTCTCGGACATTCCTGTCCATCTACGTGGCTCATCTGGACGGGAAAATCGTCAAGTGCATTGTCCAGAAAACGCCGCGGCGATTTGCCTGGGAACTGGCCAAGTGGCTTGTCATTGCCATTCCTGCCACCTTCATCAACAGTGCCATTCGCTACCTAGAGGGCAAACTGGCCTTGGCGTTCCGCTCCCGGCTGGTCAGTCGGGCCTACCAGCTGTACTTTGACCGCCAGACTTACTACAAGGTCAGCACCATGGACAGCCGACTGAGCAACGCAGACCAGTCGCTCACTGAGGATATCCTCATGTTCTCCACCTCGGTCGCCCACCTGTACTCCAACCTCACCAAGCCCATCCTGGACGTGCTGGTCAACAGCTACACACTCCTCAAGGCAGCCAGGGCCAAAGGAGCCGCCACCTCGGGCTCCACCGCCATAGCCGGCCTGGTTGTCCTGCTGACCGCAGCCGTCCTGAGAGCTTGCTCGCCCCGCTTCGGGCGCCTGGTGGCAGAGGAGGCGCGGAGGAAGGGCCAACTCCGCCACGCTCACTCCCGGGTCATCGCCAACTCGGAGGAGATCGCCTTCTACGGCGGGCACAAGGTGGGTAGAAAGCCGGGTGCATGCGCGCGAGGGCGCAGGGGTGCATGTGCGCGTGCGCACACTCGCATAATCCTTTCCCTCCACCCCCCCGTCACAACTCGTCAATTCCTCTGACATCCAGTATTGGCAGGGCTATTCGACTGCATCAGCATCACAGCACAGGCCCCCTCTCCCACCAGCACCCTGTGTTACTGACTGTATCTCTACTGATGTTAATCCAGCTCCCTCACACTGTCACTCAGTAACCCCTCTCCCCCCAGCACCCTGTGTTACTGACTGTATCTCTACTGATGTTAATCCAGCTCCCTCACACTGTCACTCAGTAACCCCTCTCCCCCAGCACCCTGTGTTACTGACTGTATCTGTACTGATGTTAATCCAGCTCCCTCACACTGTCACTCAGTAACCCCTCTCCCCCAGCACCCTGTGTTACTGACTGTATCTCTACTGATGTTAATCCATCTCCCTCACACTGTCACTCAGTAACCCCTCTCCCCCAGCACCCTGTGTGACTGACTGTATCTCTACTGATGTTAATCCAGCTCCCTCACACTCTCACTCAGTAACCCCTCTCCCCCCAGCACCCTGTGTTACTGACTGTATCTGTACTGATGTTAATCCAGCTCCCTCACACTGTCACTCAGTAACCCCTCTCCCCCCAGCACCCTGTGTTACTGACTGTATCTCTGCTGATGTTAATCCAGCTCCCTCACACTGTCACTCAGTAACCCCTCTCCCCCCAGCACCCTGTGTTACTGACTGTATCTCTACTGATGTTAATCCAGCTCCCTCACACTGTCACTCAGTAACCCCTCTCCCCCCAGCACCCTGTGTTACTGACTGTATCTGTACTGATGTTAATCCAGCGCCGTCACACTGTCACTCAGTAACCCCTCTCCCCCAGCACCCTGTGTTACTGACTGTATCTCTACTGATGTTAATCCAGCTCCCTCACACTGTCACTCAGTAACCCCTCTCCCCCCAGCACCCTGTGTTACTGACTGTATCTCTACTGATGTTAATCCAGCTCCCTCACACTGTCACTCAGTAACCCCTCTCCCCCCAGCACCCTGTGTTACTGACTGTATCTCTACTGATGTTAATCCAGCTCCCTCACACTGTCACTCAGTAACCCCTCTCCCCCCAGCACCCTGTGTTACTGACTGTATCTGTACTGATGTTAATCCAGCTCCCTCACACTGTCACTCAGTAACCCCTCTCTCCCCCAGCACCCTGTGTTACTGACTGTATCTGTACTGATGTTAATCCAGCTCCCTCACACTTTCACTCAGTAACCCCTCTCCCCCAGCACCCTGTGTTACTGACTGTATCTGTACTGATGTTAATCCAGCTCCCTCACACTGTCACTCAGTAACCCCTCTCCCCCCAGCACCCTGTGTTACTGACTGTATCTCTACTGATGTTAATCCAGCTCCCACACACTGTCACTCAGTAACCCCTCTCCCCCAACACCCTGTGTTACTGACTGTATCTGTACTGATGTTAATCCAGCTCCCTCACACTGTCACTCAGTAACCCCTCTCCCCCCAGCACCCTGTGTTACTGACTGTATCTGCACTGATGTTAATCCAGCTCCCTCACACTGTCACTCAGTAACCCCTCTCCCCCAGCACCCTGTGTTACTGACTGTATCTCTACTGATGTTAATCCAGCTCCCTCACGCTGTCACTCAGTAACCCCTCTCCCCCAGCACCCTGTGTTACTGACTGTATCTCTACTGATGTTAATCCAGCTCCCTCACACTGTCTCTCAGTAACCCCTCTCCCCCAGCACCCTGTGTTACTGACTGTATCTCTACTGATGTTAATCCAGCTCCCTCACACTGTCACTCAGTAACCCCTCTCCCCCAGCACCCTGTGTTACTGACTGTATCTCTACTGATGTCAATCCAGCTCCGTCACACTGTCACTCAGTAACCCCTCTCCCCCAGCACCCTGTGTTACTGACTGTATCTGTACTGATGTCAATCCAGCTCCCTCACACTGTCACTCAGTAACCCCTCTCCCCCAGCACCCTGTGTTACTGACTGTATCTGCACTGATGTTAATCCAGCTCCCTCACACTGTCACTCAGTAACCCCTCTCCCCCAGCACCCTGTGTTACTGACTGTATCTCTACTGATGTTAATCCAGCTCCCTCACACTGTCACTCAGTAACCCCTCTCCCCCAGCACCCTGTGTTACTGACTGTATCTGTACTGATGTTAATCCAGCTCCCTCACACTGTCACTCAGTAACCCCTCTCCCCCAGCACCCTGTGTTACTGACTGTATCTCTACTGATGTCAATCCAGCTCCGTCACACTGTCACTCAGTAACCCCTCTCCCCCAGCACACTGTGTTACTGACTGTATCTCTACTGATGTCAATCCAGCTCCGTCACACTGTCACTCAGTAACCCCTCTCCCCCAGCACCCTGTGTTACTGACTGTATCTGTACTGATGTTAATCCAGCTCCCTCACACTGTCACTCAGTAACCCCTCTCCCCCAGCACCCTGTGTTACTGACTGTATCTGTACTGATGTTAATCCAGCTCCCTCACACTGTCACTCAGTAACCCCTCTCCCCCAGCACCCTGTGTTACTGACTGTATCTGTACTGATGTTAATCCAGCTCCCTCACACTGTCACTCAGTAACCCCTCTCCCCTGCAGCACCCTGTGTTACTGACTGTATCTGTACTGATGTCAATCCAGCTCCCTCACACTGTCACTCAGTAACCCCTCTCCCCCAGCACCCTGTGTTACTGACTGTATCTGCACTGATGTTAATCCAGCTCCCTCACACTGTCACTCAGTAACCCCTCTCCCCCAGCACCCTGTGTTACTGACTGTATCTCTACTGATGTTAATCCAGCTCCCTCACACTGTCACTCAGTAACCCCTCTCCCCCAGCACCCTGTGTTACTGACTGTATCTGTACTGATGTTAATCCAGCTCCGTCACACTGTCACTCAGTAACCCCTCTCCCCCAGCACCCTGTGTTACTGACTGTATCTGTACTGATGTCAATCCAGCTCCCTCACACTGTCACTCAGTAACCCCTCTCCCCCAGCACCCTGTGTTACTGACTGTATCTCTACTGATGTTAATCCAGCTCCCTCACACTGTCACTCAGTAACCCCTCTCCCCCAGCACCCTGTGTTACTGACTGTATCTGTACTGATGTTAATCCAGCTCCCTCACACTGTCACTCAGTAACCCCTCTCCCCCAGCACCCTGTGTTACTGACTGTATCTCTACTGATGTTAATCCAGCTCCCTCACACTGTCACTCAGTAACCCCTCTCCCCCAGCACCCTGTGTTACTGACTGTATCTGTACTGATGTTAATCCAGCTCCCTCACACTGTCACTCAGTAACCCCTCTCCCCCAGCACCCTGTGTTACTGACTGTATCTGTACTGATGTTAATCCAGCTCCCTCACACTGTCACTCAGTAACCCCTCTCCCCCAGCCCCCTGTGTTACTGACTGTATCTGTACTGATGTTAATCCAGCTCCCTCACACTGTCACTCAGTAACCCCTCTCCCCCAGCCCCCTGTGTTACTGACTGTATCTGTACTGATGTTAATCCAGCTCCCTCACACTGTCACTCAGTAACCCCTCTCCCCCAGCCCCCTGTGTTGCTGACTGTATCTGTACTGATGTTAATCCAGCTCCCTCACACTGTCACTCAGTAACCCCTCTCCCCCAGCACCCTGTGTTACTGACTGTATCTGTACTGATGTTAATCCAGCTCCCTCACACTGTCACTCAGTAACCCCTCTCCCCCAGCACCCTGTGTTACTGACTGTATCTGTACTGATGTTAATCCAGCTCCCTCACACTGTCACTCAGTAACCCCTCTCCCCCAGCCCCCTGTGTTACTGACTGTATCTGTACTGATGTTAATCCAGCTCCCTCACACTGTCACTCAGTAACCCCTCTCCCCCAGCCCCCTGTGTTACTGACTGTATCTGTACTGATGTTAATCCAGCTCCCTCACACTGTCACTCAGTAACCCCTCTCCCCCAGCCCCCTGTGTTGCTGACTGTATCTGTACTGATGTTAATCCAGCTCCCTCACACTGTCACTCAGTAACCCCTCTCCCCCAGCACCCTGTGTTACTGACTGTATCTGTACTGATGTTAATCCAGCTCCCTCACACTGTCACTCAGTAACCCCTCTCCCCCAGCACCCTGTGTTACTGACTGTATCTGTACTGATGTTAATCCAGCTCCGTCACACTGTCACTCAGTAACCCCTCTCCCCCCAGCACCCTGTGTTACTGACTGTATCTGCACTGATGTTAATCCAGCTCCCTCACACTGTCACTCAGTAACCCCTCTCCCCCCAGCACCCTGTGTTACTGACTGTATCTCTACTGATGTCAATCCAGCTCCGTCACACTGTCACTCAGTAACCCCTCTCCCCCGGCACCCTCGTTGACTCCTATTCTGTTGCTTCCCCCGGCTCTGTCAGGTGGAATTGTCAATGTTGCGGAGGTGTTACCAGGCACTGGCCTCCCAGATTGACGAGCTACTGATGAAGCGACTCTGGTACGTGATGTTGGAGCAGTTCCTGATGAAGTATGTGTGGAGTGCCTCGGGCCTGGTCATGGTCGCCATGCCTATCATCACCGCCACCGGCTATTCGGAGACTGGTAAGGACAGGGAGGGGGGGATGTGGGATTTCCAGTCACAGTCTATCGCACAGTGTGAACCCAGACTCCGGGGGAGCGGGGAGAGTCTAGACGTTGGGACGCGGAGAGAGAGTGGTCAAGACAAGACATAGAAATAGGCCATTCGGCCCATCGAATCTGCTCCACCATCCATAGAAAAGTTTGAAGTTTGTTTATTAGTGTCTCAAGTAGGCTGACATTAACACTGCAATGAAGTTACTGTGAAAATCCACTAGTCGCCACACTCCAGCGCCTGTTCGGGTGAGGGAGAATTTAGCACGGCCAATGCACCCTAACCAGTGCATCTTTCGGACTGTGGGAGAAAACCGGAGCACCCAGAGGAAACCCACGCAGACACGGGGAGAACGTGCAGACTCTGCACAGACAGTGACCGAAGCCAGGAATCGAACCCGGGGCCGCGGCGCTGTGAGGCAGCAGTGCTAACCCACTGTGCCACCCTAGAAACATAGAAACTAGAAACAGGAGGGTATGTTGACCTTCATAGCGAGAGGATTGGAGTATCGGGATAGGGATGTTTTGCTGCAATTGTACAGGGCGTTGGTGAGGCCACACCTGGAGTATTGTGTGCAGTTTTGGTCTCCTTATCTGAGGAAGGATGAACCTTCCTCAGATAAGTTGAATGTTGTTCCTCTGTTTAAGAAAGGGAATAGAAATGACCCTGGTAATTATAGACCAGTTAGTCTTACTTCGGTGGTTGGTAAATTGATGGAAAAGGTCCTTAGAGATGGGATTTACGACCATTTAGAAAGATGCGGATTAATCCGGGATAGTCAGCACGGATTCGTGAAGGGCAAGTCGTGCCTCACAAATTTGATAGAATTTTTTGAGGAGGTAACTAAGTGTGTTGATGAAGGTAGGGCAGTTGATGTCATATACATGGATTTTAGTAAGGCGTTTGATAAGGTCCCCCATGGTCGGCTTATGCTGAAAGTGAGGAGGTGTGGGATAGAGGGAAAGTTGGCCGATTGGATAGGTAACTGGCTGTCTGATCGAAGACAGAGGGTGGTGGTGGATGGAAAATTTTCGGATTGGAGGCAGGTTGCTAGCGGAGTGCCGCAGGGATCAGTGCTTGGTCCTCTGCTCTTTGTGATTTTTATTAATGACTTAGAGGAGGGGGCTGAAGGGTGGATCAGTAAATTTGCTGATGACACCAAGATTGGTGGAGTAGTGGATGAGGTGGAGGGCTGTTGTAGGCTGCAAAGAGACATAGATAGGATGCAAAGCTGGGCTGAAAAATGGCAAATGGAGTTTAACCCTGATAAATGTGAGGTGATTCATTTTGGTAGGACTAATTTAAATGTGGATTACAGGGTCAAAGGTAGGGTTCTGAAGACTGTGGAGGAACAGAGAGATCTTGGGGTCCATATCCACAGATCTCTAAAGGTTGCCACTCAAGTGGATAGAGCTGTGAAGAAGGCCTATAGTGTGTTAGCTTTTATTAACAGGGGGTTGGAGTTTAAGAGCCGTGGGGTTATGCTGCAACTGTACAGGACCTTGGTGAGACCACATTTGGAATATTGTGTGCAGTTCTGGTCACCTCACTATAAGAAGGATGTGGAAGCGCTGGAAAGAGTGCAGAGGAGATTTACCAGGATGCTGCCTGGTTTGGAGGGTAGGTCTTATGAGGAAAGGTTGAGGGAGCTAGGGCTGTTCTCTCTGGAGCGGAGGAGGCTGAGGGGAGACTTAATAGAGGTTTATAAAATGATGAAGGGGATAGATAGAGTGAACGTTCAAAGACTATTTCCTCGGGTGGATGGAGCTATTACAAGGGGGCATAACTATAGGGTTCATGGTGGGAGATATAGGAAGGATATCCGAGGTAGTTTCTTTACGCAGAGAGTGGTTGGGGTGTGGAATGGACTGCCTGCAGTGATAGTGGAGTCAGACACTTTAGGAACATTTAAGCGGTTATTGGATAGGCACATGGAGCACACCAGGATGATAGGGAGTGGGATAGCTTGATCTTGGTTTCAGATAAAGCTCGGCACAACATCGAGGGCCGAAGGGCCTGTTCTGTGCTGTACTGTTCTATGTTCTATGTTCCGCCATTCATCACGATCATGGCTGATCATCGAATTCAATATCCTGATTCCCCCCTTCACCCCATATCCCTCGATCCCTTTCGCCCCAAGAGCTATAGTGTAGATTAGAGGGGAATTAGATTGGTTCCACTGGTCGGCGCAACATCGAGGGCCGAAGGGCCTGTACTGCGCTGTAATGTTCTATGTTCTATATCTAATTTCTTCTCGAAATCACACAACGTTTTGGCCTCAGCTACTTTCTGTGGGAGTGAATTCCACACATCCACCACCCTCTGGGTGAAGAAATTTCTCCTCACCTCAGTTCTAAAAGGTTTCCCCCTTATTCTCAAACTATGACCCCTAGTTCTGGACTCCCCCCACCATCGGGAACATTCTTTCTGAATCTACCCTGTCGAACCCTGTTAGAATTTTATAAGTTTCTATAAGATCCCCTCTCACTCTTCTAAACTCCAGTGAATATAATCCTAACCCACTTAGTCTCTCCTCATATGACAGACCTGCCATCCCAGGAATCAGCCTGGTAAACCTTCGCTGCGCTCCCTCTATAGCAAGGACATCCTTCCTCAGATAAGGAGACCAAAACTGCCCACAATACTCCAGGTGTGGCCTCACCAACGCCCTGTACAATTGCAGCAAAACATCCCTATCCCGATACTCAAATCCTCTCGCTATGAAGACCAACATACCATTCACCTTCTTTACTGCCTGCTGTACCTGCGCGCTTACTCTCAGCGACTGATGCACGAGGACTCCAAGGTCTCGCTGAGTATCCGCCTCTCCCAATTTACACCCATTCGAGTAATAATCTGTCTTCCTATTATTGTTGCCAGAGTGGATAACCTCACATTTATCCACATTATGCTGCAGCTGCCATGCAGATACCCACACACTCAGCCTGTCCAAATCACACTGAAGCATCTCTGCATCCTCCTCACAGCTCACCCTCCCACCCAACTTTGTATCATCTGCAAATTTGGAGATAATACATTCAGTTCCCTCTTCCAGATCATCGATACGGGACGTGAACAGTTGGGGTCCGAGCACAGATCCCCGCGGCATCCCATGGGGCGAGGCAATGATGGCCTAGTGATATTATCGCTAGACTGTTAATCCAGAAACTCAGCGAATGTTCTGGGGACCCGGGTTCGAATCCCGCCACGGCAGATGGTGGAATTTGAATTCAATAAAAAATATCTGGAATTAAGAATCTACTGATGACCCGTTGTCGGAAAAAACCCATCTGGTTCCTTTAGGGAAGGAAATCTGCCGTCCATACCCGGTCTGGCCTACATGTGACTCCAGAGCCACAGCAACGTGGTTGACTCTCAATTGCCCTCCAAGGAGCAACTAGGGATGGGCAATAAATGCTGGGCCCAGCCAGCGACGCCCGTGTCCCAGGAATTATTAAAAAAAAGTCACCACCTGCCAATCAGAAAAAGACCCATTTGCGCCAACTCTTTGCTTCCTATTTGCTAACCAGCTTTCTGTCTCTCTCAGGGCAATGCGATGAATAGAATGAGTCCGGATTGATCTGATGTGATAATCCTCAGCTCCCACTTTCCCGCCTTATCCCCGTAACCCTCCATTCCCTCACTGATTAAAGATCTGTCTGTCTCAGCCTTGAACTCACTCAGTGACCCGGCTTCTCCAGGCCTCTGCGGGAAAGAATTCCACACACTCACTCCCCTCCGAGAGAAGAAATTCTCCCCATCTCTGTCTCCAATGGGTGACCCCCCTCACTCTGAGATTCTGCCCCCTGGTCCCAGACTCTCCCACAAGGGGAAACACCCTCTCAGCATCGACCCTGTCAATCCCCCTGAGAATCCGATATGTCTCAATAAGGTCACCCCTCATTCTTCTAAACTCCAATGGGTACAGGCCCAACCTACTCAACCTCTCCTCATGAGAAAATCCCTCCCTACCCGGGATCGACCGAGCGAACCTTCTCTGGACTGCCTCCAATGAGTACAGGCTCCAATCCACTCAACCTCCGACCCCTTTGGGATAAGGGGCAATTTGCTTTCCGGATCTCCTGCTGTATCTGCACGCTAACCTTCTCCGTTCCCTCTCTGACTCACTCCAGTTCACCAGTTTCACCTCCATAATCAAAGCGAATGACCCCACACTTCCTCAAACCGCCCCCCCCCTCCCCGTGCCCGCCATCTTGCAGCCCGCTTGCTGCACCTGCCTCTGTGTCTTTGTCGTGTCTCTGTGTCTCTCCCACAGCTTAAATTCCCCCCGTCCCCGCCAATACTGACACCTTACAGCCAACCTCATCACCCAAGGCACTGACATCGATTGTGAATCAGCCCTAGGACCGAGAGAGAGAGAGAGACGGGGGTGGGTGGGGGGGGGAGAGAGAGACGGGTGAGAGAGAGAGAGATGGAGGAGAGAGAAGAGAGAGAGAGATGGGGGGGAGAGAGAGAGAGACAGGGGGAGAGTGAATGAGAGAGAGAGAGAGACAGGGGGAGAGTGAATGAGAGAGAGAGACAGGGGAGAGTGAGTGAGAGAGAGAGAGAGATGGGGGGGAGAGAGAGAGAGAGAGACAGGGGGAGAGTGAATGAGAGAGAGAGAGAGAGAGAGGGGGGAGAGTGAATGAGAGAGAGAGAGAGACAGGGGAGAGTGAGTGAGAGAGAGAGAGAGAGATGGGGGGGAGAGAGAGAGAGAGAGACAGGGGAGAGTGAGTGAGAGAGAGAGAGAGATGGGGGGAGAGTGAGTGAGAGAGGGAGAGATGGGGGGAGAGTGAGTGAAAGAGAGAGAGATGGGGGAGAGTGAGTGAGAGAGAGAGAGATGGGGGGAGAGTGAGTGAGAGAGAGAGAGATGGGGGGAGAGTGAGTGAGAGAGAGAGAGATAAGAACATAAGAAATAGGAGCAGGAGTAGGCCATCTAGCCCCTCGAGCCTGCCCCGCCATTCAATAAGATCATGGCTGATCTGAAGTGGATCAGTTCCACTTACCCGCCTGCTCCCCATAACCCTTAATTCCCCTACCGATCAGGAATCCATCTATCCGTGATTTAAACATATTTAACGAGGAAGCCTCCACCACTTCAGTGGGCAGAGAATTCCAGAGATTCACCACCCTCTGAGAGAAGAAGTTCCTCCTCAACTCTGTCCTAAACCGACCCCCCTTTATTTTGAGGCTGTGCCCTCTCGTTCTGGTACGGGGGGAGAGCGAGTGAGAGGGAGAGAGATGAGGGGAGTGTGACAGAGAGAGAGAGAGAGACGAGGGGAGAGTGAGTGAGAGAGAGAGAGAGAGAGACGAGGGGAGAGTGAGTGAGAGGGAGAGAGAGACGAGGGGAGAGTGAGTGAGAGAGAGAGAGAGACGAGGGGAGAGTGAGTGAGAGAGAGAGAGAGAGAGACGAGGGGAGAGTGAGTGAGAGAGAGAGAGAGAGAGACGAGGGGAGAGTGAGTGAGAGGGAGAGAGACGGGGGAGAGTGTGAGAGAGGGAGAGAGACGGGGGAGAGTGAGTGAGAGGGAGAGACGGGGAGAGTGAGTGAGAGAGAGAGAGACGAGGGGAGAGTGAGTGAGAGAGAGAGAGACGGGGGAGAGTGAGTGAGAGAGACGGGGGAGAGTGAGTGAGAGGGAGAGAGACGGGGGAGAGTGAGTGAGAGAGAGAGAGACGAGGGGAGAGTGAGTGAGAGAGAGAGAGACGGGGAGAGTGAGTGAGAGGGAGAGAGACGGGGGAGAGTGAGTGAGAGGGAGAGAGACGGGGGAGAGTGAGTGAGAGAGAGAGAGACGAGGGGAGAGTGAGTGAGAGAGAGAGAGATGAGGGGAGTGTGACAGAGAGAGATGGGGGAGAGGCAGAGGGAGTGCAGATACTCAAAAGCGGACAGGCACAGTGCGATCCCGGTGCGATGAGGAAGGTTTGAATTCTCTCTGGTGTGTCCCTCCCACAGACTCGGAGGAGTTGAAGCAGGCGGCAATGGAGAGGAAGGAGGATGAGTTGGTGAGCGAGAGGACGGAGGCCTTCACCACGGCGCGCAACCTGCTGGTCGCCAGCGCCGACGCCACTGAACGCATCATGTCCTCTTACAAGGAGGTGAGCCGGGGGTGGAGGGTGCGGTGGAGGGGGAGGGGGTAGGGTGGGGCGTGGAGGGGGGCGGAGCGGAGTGTGTGTATGTGTGTGGGGGGTGGGTGCGGAGAGGGTGGTGGGGGGGAGGTGCGGAGCGGGGGGGTGGGGGGAGGTGCGGAGCGGGTGGTGGGGGGAGGTGTGGAGCGGGGGGTGGGGGGATGTGCGGAGCGGGTGGTGGGGGGAGGTGCGGAGCGGGGGGTGGGGGGAGGTGAGACCTCTCGGGGAGGCGAGCCTCGGATGAATCACTGGTGGGTTTCGATTGGGCGAGACTGGCTGGGGTTAAATCATTGCTGTCAATGGCGGGTCAGTTAGAGCGTAATTGCTTTATGGACTGAAGCTTGGAAATGTGACCGGACTCAACCTGTCCCCTCCTCCCGCCACACGACTCCTCCCGCCCAGTCCACAGGTACAACTGTAACCCACCCCAGCACAGCCGTTGATGCCACATCTGGAAATGGAGTCACCCGTGGCATTGCTCAGAGATGAGGAAATGCTATTTACTCAAGGTAGCGAGAACAGAGGTTTGTTGAGTGCTGTTGATCTAACCTGGATGGATGTGTCACCCTGTTAAACACACATGTTCGCTTCCTGAACAGCACGTGGTTTGTAACTTGCTGCATGCTGGGTAACGTGACCGAGGTCAGTGAGAGATTAATTGCTCCATGACAGATTCTGAGGTGATTGTCCGAGCAGGGAGTGAGTGTGAGGAGTTGGAGGGCTGGGGGTTTGAGGGGTGGGATTCCTGAGGTTTTCCTGATTGCCATCGCACCGGAACTGTGGCTGAGGGGAATTGCTCTGTCGATAAGACAGAGTTTAAGACAGAGTTGAGGAGGAACTTCTTCTCCCAGAGGGTGGTGAATCTCTGGAATTCTCTGCCCACTGAGGTGGTGGAGGCTACCTCGCTGAATATGTTTAAAGCGCGGATGGATGGATTCCTGATCGGTAAGGGAATTAAGGGTTATGGGGATCAGGCGGGTAAGTGGTACTGATCCACGTCAGATCAGCCATGATCTTATTGAATGGCGGGGCAGGCTCGAGGGGCTAGATGGCCTACTCCTGCTCCTATTTCTTATGTTCTTATGATAGACAAACCGGATGTTGTGGCTTTAATTCCCGCACAGGTAACGGAGTTAGCCGGTTACACCGCACGGGTCCACGAGATGTTCCGGGTGTTCCAGGATGTACGATCCGGAATCTACAAACGCTCCACAGAAACCGAGGCCAGAGACCAGGAGAAACAGCCAATGATAGTTCGAGGGGTTCGCATAGAGGGACCTCTGGAGATTAAAGGTAGGGGGAGAATTGATGGGGACAGTGTAGAGGGAGCTTTACTCTGTATCTAACCCCGTGCTGTAGCTGTCCTGGGAGTGTTTGATGGGGACAGTGCAGAGGGAGCTTTACTCTGTATCTAACCCCGTGCTGTACCTGTCCTGGGAGTGTTTGATGGGGACAGTATAGAGGGAGCTTTACTCTGTATCTAACCCCGTGCTGTACCTGTCCTGGGAGCGTTTGATGGGGACAGTGTAGAGGGAGCTTTACTCTGTATCTAACCCAGCGCTGTACCTGTCCTGGGAGTGTTTGATGGGGGACAGTGTAGAGGGAGCTTTACTCTGTATCTAACCCCGTGCTGTACCTGTCCTGGGAGTGTTTGATGGGGACTGTGTAGAGGGAGCTTTACTCTGTATCTAACCCGTGCTGTACCTGTCCTGGGAGTGTTTGATGGGGACAGTATAGAGGGAGCTTTACTCTGTATCTAACCCCGTGCTGTACCTGTCCTGGGAGCATTTGATGGGGACAGTGTAGAGGGAGCTTTACTCTGTATCTAACCCCGTGCTGTCTCTGTCCTGGGAGTGTTTGATGGGGGACAGTGTAGAGGGAGCTTTACTCTGTATCTAACCCCGTGCTGTACCTGTCCTGGGAGTGTTTGATGTGGACAGTGTAGAGGGAGCTTTACTCTGTATCTAACCCCGTGCTGTACCTGTCCTGGGAGTGTTTGATGTGGACAGTGTAGAGGGAGCTTTACTCTGTATCTAACCCCGTGCTGTACCTGTCCTGGGAGTGTTTGATGGGGACAGTGTAGAGGGAGCTTTACTCTGTATCTAACCCCGTGCTGTACCTGTCCTGGGAGTGTTTGATGGGGGACAGTGTAGAGGGAGCTTTACTCTGTATCTAACCCCGTGCTGTACCTGTCCTGGGAGTGTTTGATGGGGGACAGTGTAGAGGGAGCTTTACTCTGTATCGAACCCCGTGCTGTATCTGTCCTGGGAGTGTTTGATGTGGACAGTGTAGAGGGAGCTTTACTCTGTATCTAACCCCGTGCTGTACCTGTCCTGGGAGTGTTTGATGTGGACAGTGTAGAGGGAGCTTTACTCTGTATCTAACCCCGTGCTGTACCTGTCCTGGGAGTGTTTGATGGGGACAGTGTAGAGGGAGCTTTACTCTGTATCTAACCCCGTGCTGTACCTGTCCTGGGAGTGTTTGATGGGGGACAGTGTAGAGGGAGCTTTACTCTGTATCTAACCCCGTGCTGTACCTGTCCTGGGAGTGTTTGATGGGGGACAGTGTCGAGGGAGCTTTACTCTGTATTGAACCCCGTGCTGTATCTGTCCTGGGAGTGTTTGATGGGGACTGTGTAGGGGGAGCTTTACTCTGTATCTAACCCCGTGCTGTACCTGTCCTGGGAGTGTTTGATGGGGGACAGTGTAGAGGGAGCTTTACTCTGTATCGAACCCCGTGCTGTACCTGTCCTGGGAGTGTTTGATGGGGACAGTGTAGAGGGAGCTTTACTCTGTATCTAACCCCGTGCTGTACCTGTCCTGGGAGTGTTTGATGGGGACTGTGTAGGGGGAGCTTTACTTTGTATCTAACCCCGTGCTGTACCTGTCCTGGGAGTGTTTGATGGGGACTGTGTAGGGGGAGCTTTACTCTGTATCTAACCCCGTGCTGTACCTGTCCTGGAAGTGTTTGATGGGGACTGTGTAGGGGGAGCTTTACTCTGTATCTAACCCCTCTGTCTCTGTCTCTCTCTCAGGAAGGGTGATAGATGTGGAACATGGGATCATTTGTGAGAATCTACCCATAATCACCCCGACGGGAGATGTGGTTGTCGCCAGCCTGAATATCCGGGTAAGGATGTGAGTTGGACTGGCAATGGGATCCTCCTATGCGCTACTGGCCAGTCGGGTCAGTCTCTCTGGCTTGTGGGGGTTGTTTGGCCGGTGGCCAGGGGTTCCCCAGGCACTGGCTGCCTCCTGCATGCGGGCAGTCCCCATTCGAAGAGGGACAACTGTCGGTCCGTGATATTCGACTTTGGGGGGCATCACAGCTGAGGCATACAGCATGCTTACCTTCATTGGCCGGGGCATTGAGTACAAGAGTTGGGGAATCATGTTGCAGCTATATAAAACCTGGGTTAGGCCGTGTTTGGAGTATTGCGTGCAGTTCTGGTCACCGCACTACCAGGAGGATGTGGAAGCTTTGGAGAGAGTGTGAAGCAGGTTCACCAGGATGTTGCCGGGTCTCGAGGGTGTCGGCTATGAGGAGAGGTTGGATAAACTGGGATTGTTTTCACTGGAAAGACGGAGGTTGAGGGGAGACCTGGTCTACAGAATGATGAGAGGCACAGACAGGGTGGATAGTCAGAGGCTTTTCCCCCAGGGTGGAAGGGTCAGTTACAACGGGGCACAGGTTCAAGGTGAGAGGGGGGAAAGTTTAAGGGAGATGTGCGGGGGAAGTTTTTCACACAGAGAGCGGTGGGTGTCTGGAACGCGCTGCCAGAGGAGGTGGTGGAAGCAGGAACATTAACAACATTTAAGAGGCATCTGGATAGGGACATGAATCGGGAGGGAATAGAGGGATAGTAACGCGTGTGAGCATAGCCTTCGTGGGCCGAAGGGCCTGTTCCTGTGCTGTACTGTCCCTTGTTCATTGAGATGAGAGGCACCCACAGGCCTCCCACCCCCTGTATTCTTTAAGGCGAGGTGATGGCCCAGTGGGATTATCACTCGACTGTTAATCCAGAAACGCAGCGAATGTTCTGGAGACCCGGGTTCGAATCCCGCCACGGCAGGGAGTGGAATTTGAATTCAATAAAAAATATCTGGAATTAAGAATCTACTGATGACCCGTTGTCGGAAAAACCCATCTGGTTCCTTTAGGGAAGGAAATCTGCCGTCCTTACCTGGTCTGGCCTACATGGGACTCCAGAGCCACAGCAATGTGGTTGACTCTCAACTGCCCTCCAAGGGCAACTAGGGATGGGCAATAAATGATGACCCAGCCAGCGACACCTGTGTTCCATGAGGCATTGAGGTCGACCCCGGCTCTTGAGGAATGGGGAGTGGGATCGAGCTGTGCCATGCGCAGGATGGAGCGCCCCCTGCGTGAGGCCGGAACCCCGACTCCTCCCCTCAGCCTCTTCACTCTGACCCTGTCTCCCCGGTTACTGATTTTCCAGGTGGAAAACGGGATGCATCTTCTGATTACCGGACCAAACGGATGCGGGAAAAGTTCCCTGTTCAGGATTCTGAGCGGACTCTGGCCTGTTTACAGTGGAATTCTTTATAAACCTCCACCACAGCACATGTTCTATATTCCCCAGAGGTAGGTGCTGTGCTCTCACTGAGTCACCCCTCGCTGAGATAACCCTCACACCCCTCGCTGAGGCAGCCCCTCCCTGGGGTAGCTCCTCGCTGTCACGCTCTGATATACCCCGCACCCCTCACTGTAACACTCTGATATACCCCGCACCCCTCACTGTAACACTCTGATATACCCCACACCCCTCACTGTAACACTCTGATATACTCCACACCCCTCACTGTAACACTCTGATATACCCCACACCCCTCACTGTAACACTCTGATATACTCCACACCCCTCACTGTAACACTCTGATATAGCCCACACCCCTCACTGTAACACTCTGATATAGCCCACACCCCTCACTGTAACACTCTGATATACCCCACACCCCTCACTGTAACACTCTGATATATCCCACACCCCTCACTGTAACACTCTGATATACCCCACACCCCTCACTGTAACACTCTGATATATCCCACACCTCTCACTGTAACACTCTGATATACCCCACACCCCTCACTGTAACACTCTGGTATATCCCACACCCCTCACTGTAACACTCTGACATATCCCACACCCCTCACTGTAACACTCTGATATACCCCACACCCCTCACTGTAACACTCTGATATACCCCACACCCCTCACTGTAACACTCTGATATATCGCACACCCCTCACTGTAACACTCTGATATACCCCACACCCCTCACTGTAACACTCTGATATATCCCACACCCCTCACTGTAACACTCTGATATATCCCACACCCCTCACTGTAACACTCTGATATACCCCACACCCCTCACTGTAACACTCTGATATACCCTACACTGTAACTCTGATATACCCCACACCCCTCACTGTAACACTCTGATATACCCCACACCCCTCACTGTAACACTCTGATATACCCCACACCCCTCACTGTAACACTCTGATATACCCCACACCCCTCACTGTAACACTCTGATATATCCCACACCCCTCACTGTAACACTCTGATATATCCCACACCCCTCACTGTAACACTCTGATACATCCCACACCCCTCACTGTAACACTCTGATATACCCCACACCCCTCACTGTAACACTCTGATATACCCCACACCTCTCACTGTAACACTCTGATATACCCCACACCCCTCACTGTAACACTCTGATATACCCCACACCCCTCACTGTAACACTCTGATATACCCCACACCCCTCACTGTAACACTCTGATATACCCCACACCCCTCACTGTAACACTGATATACCCCACACCCCTCACTGTAACACTCTGATATACCCCACACCCCTCACTGTAACACTCTGATATACCCCACACCCCTCACTGTAACACTCTGATATACCCCACACCCCTCACTGTAACACTCTGATATACCCCACACCCCTCACTGTAACACTCCGATATACCCCACACCCCTCACTGTAACACTCTGATATACCCCACACCCCTCACTGTAACACTCTGATATACCCCACACCCCTCACTGTAACACTCTGATACATCCCACACCCCTCACTGTAACACTCTGATATACCCCACACCCCTCACTGTAACACTCTGATATACCCCACACCTCTCACTGTAACACTCTGATATACCCCACACCCCTCACTGTAACACACTGATATACCCCGCACCCCTCACTGTAACACTCTGATATACCCCACACCCCTCACTGTAACACACTGATATACCCCACACCCCTCACTGTAACACTCTGATATACCCCACACCCCTCACTGTAACACTCTGATATACCCCACACCCCTCACTGTAACACTCTGAATGTTCACGTTATTTTTGTCTGGGCGGTTTTCTCACCAGACCATACATGTCTGAGGGATCGCTGCGGGATCAGGTGATCTACCCGGATCTAGTGGAGGACACGTGGAGGAAAGGAATCACGGAGCAGGAGCTGGAGACAATCCTGGAGCTGGTGAACTTGAATTACATAGTTCAGCGAGAAGGAGGTGAGTGAGAGGGAGCCACCTCTACACTGTCCCCCATCAAACACTCCCAGGACAGGTACAGCACGGGGTTAGATACAGAGTAAAGCTCCCTCTACACTGTCCCCCATCAAACACTCCCAGGACGGGTACAGCACGGGGTTAGATACAGAGTAAAGCTCCCTCTACACTGTCCCCCATCAAACACTCCCAGGACAGGTACAGCACGGGGTTAGATACAGAGTAAAGCTCCCTCTACACTGTCCCCCATGAAACACTCCCAGGACAGGTACAGCACGGAGTTAGATACAGAGTAAAGCTCCCTCTACACTGTCCCCCATCAAACACTCCCAGGACAGGTACAGCACGGGGTTAGATACAGAGTAAAGCTCCCTCTACACTGTCCCCCATGAAACACTCCCAGGACAGGTACAGCACGGGGTTAGATACAGAGTAAAGCTCCCTCTACACTGTCCCCCATGAAACACTCCCAGGACAGGTACAGCACGGGGTTAGATACAGAGTAAAGCTCCCTCTACACTGTCCCTCATCAAACACTCCCAGGGCAGGTACAGCACGGGGTTAGATACAGAGTAAAGCTCCCTCTACACTGTCCCCCATCAAACACTCCCAGGACAGGTACAGCACGGGGTTAGATACAGAGTAACGCTCCCTCTACACTGTCCCCATCAAACACTCCCAGGACAGGTACAGCACGGAGTTAGATACAGAGTAAAGCTCCCTCTACACTGTCCCCATCAAACACTCCCAGGACAGGTACAGCACGGGGTTAGATACAGAGTAAAGCTCCCTCTACACTGTCCCCATCAAACACTCCCAGGACAGGTACAGCACGGGGTTAGATACAGAGTAAAGATCCCTCCACACTGTCCCCAATCAAACACTCCCAGGACAGGTACAGCACGGGGTTAGATACAGAGTAATGCTCCCTCTACACTGTCCCCCATCAAACACTCCCAGGACAGGTACAGCACGGGGTTAGATACAGAGGAAAGCTCCCTCTACACTGTCCCCCATCAAACACTCCCAGGACAGGTACAGCACGGGGTTAGATACAGAGTAAAGCTCCCTCTGCACTGTCCCCAATCAAACACTCCCAGGACAGGTACAGCACGGGGTTAGATACAGAGTAAAGCTCCCTCTACACTGTCCCCCATCAAACACTCCCAGGACGGGTACAGCACGGGGTTAGATACAGAGTAAAGCTCCCTCTACACTGTCCCCATCAAACACTCCCAGGACAGGTACAGCACGGGGTTAGATACAGAGTAAAGCTCCCTCTACACTGTCCCCATCAAACACTCCCAGGACAGGTACAGCACGGGGTTAGATACAGAGTAAAGCTCCGTCTACACTGTCCCCATCAAACACTCCCAGGACAGGTACAGCACGGGGTTAGATACAGAGTAAAGCTCCCTCTACACTGTCCCCATCAAACACTCCCAGGACAGGTACAGCACGGGGTTAGATACAGAGTAAAGCTCCCTCTACACTGTCCCCACCAAACACTCCCAGAACAGGTACAGCACGGGGTTAGATACAGAGTAAAGCTCCCTCTACACTGTCCCCATCAAACACTCCCAGGACGGGTACAGCACGGGGTTAGATACAGAGTAAAGCTCCCTCTACACTGTCCCCCATCAAAACACTCCCAGGACGGGTACAGCACGGGGTTAGATACAGAGTAAAGCTCCCTCTACACTGTCCCCATCAAACACTCACAGGACAGGTACAGCACGGGGTTAGATACAGAGTAAAGCTCCCTCTACACTGTCCCCCATCAAACACTCCCAGGACAGGTACAGCACGGGGTTAGATCCAGAGTAAAGCTCCCTCTACACTGTCCCCATCAAACACTCCCAGGACAGGTACAGCACGGGGTTAGATACAGAGTAAAGCTCCCTCTACACTGTCCCCATCAAACACTCCCAGGACAGGTACAGCACGGGGTTAGATACAGAGTAAAGCTCCCTCTACACAGTCCCCATCAAACACTCCCAGGACAGGTACAGCACGGGGTTAGATACAGAGTAAAGCTCCCTCTACACTGTCCCCATCAAACACTCCCAGGACAGGTACAGCACGGGGTTAGATACAGAGTAAAGCTCCCTCTACACTGTCCCCATCAAACACTCCCAGGACAGGTACAGCACGGGGTTAGATACAGAGTAAAGCTCCCTCTACACTGTCCCCCATCAAACACTCCCAGGACAGGTACAGCACGGGGTTAGATACAGAGTAAAGCTCCCTCTACACTGTCCCCATCAAACACTCCCAGGACAGGTACAGCACGGGGTTAGATACAGAGTAAAGCTCCCTCTACACTGTCCCCATCAAACACTCCCAGGACAGGTACAGCACGGGGTTAGATACAGAGCTGATGGGGTCATGATGAGGTGTTGATTTTTTCTGGCTTTTTTCAGGCTGGGACGCTCGTAATGATTGGCAGGATGTTCTTTCAGGAGGCGAGAAGCAGCGAATAGGAATGGCCAGAATGTTTTATCACTGGTAGGCTGGGGGAGCGCCGCACTGTGGGAGGGTCAGTGCTGAGGGAGCGCCGCACTGTGGGAGGGTCAGTGCTGAGGGAGCGCCGCACTGTGGGAGGGTCAGTGCTGAGGGAGCGCCGCACTGTGGGAGGGTCAGTGCTGAGGGAGCGCCGCACTGTGGGAGGGTCAGTGCTGAGGGAGCGCCGCACTGTGGGAGGGTCAGTGCTGAGGGAGCGCCGCACTGTGGGAGGGTCAGTGCTCAGGGAGCGCCGCACTGTGGGAGGGTCAGTGCTGAGGGAGCGCCGCTCTGTGGGAGGGGCAGTGCTGAGGGAGCGCCGCGCTGTGGGAGGGTCAGTGCTGAGGGAGCGCCGCACTGTGGGAGGGTCAGTGCTGAGGGAGCGCCGCAGTGTGGGAGGGTCAGTGCTGAGGGAGCGCCGCACTGTGGGAGGGTCAGTGCTGAGGGAGCGCCGCAGTGTGGGAGGGTCAGTGCTGAGGGAGCGCCGCACTGTGGGAGGGTCAGTGCTGAGGGAGCGCCGCACTGTGGGAGGGTCAGTGCTGAGGGAGCGCCGCACTGTGGGAGGGTCAGTGCTGAGGGAGCGCCGCACTGTGGGAGGGTCAGTGCTGAGGGAGCGCCGCACTGTGGGAGGGTCAGTGCTGAGGGAGCTCCGCACTGTGGGAGGGTCAGTGCTGAGGGAATGCCGCACTGTGGGAGCATCAGTGCTGAGGGAGCGCCGCACTGTGGGAGGGTCAGTGCTGAGGGAGCGCCGCAGTGTGGGAGGGTCAGTGCTGAGGGAGCGCCGCACTGTGGGAGGGTCAGTGCTGAGGGAGCCCCGCACTGTGGGAGGGTCGGTGCTGAGGGAGCGCCGCACTGTGGGAGGGTTGGTGCTGAGGGAGCGCCGCACTGTGGGAGGGTCAGTGTTGTGGGAGCGCCCCACTGTGGGAGTGTCAGTGCTGAGGGAGTGCCGCACTGTGGGAGGGTCAGTGCTGAGGGAGTGCCGCACTGTGGGAGGGTCAGTGCTGAGGGAGCGCCGCACTGTGGGAGGGTCAGTGCTGAGGGAGTGCCGCACTGTGGGAGGGTCAGTGCTGAGGGAGCGCCGCACTGTGGGAGGGTCAGTGCTGAGGGAGCGCCGCACTGTGGGAGGGTCAGTGCTGAGGGAGCGCCGCACTGTGGGAGGGTCAGTGCTGAGGGAGTGCCGCACTGTGGGAGGGTCAGTGCTGAGGGAGCGCCGCACCGTGGGAGGGTCAGTGCTGAGGGAGTGCCGCACTGTGGGAGGGTCAGTGCTGAGGGAGCGCCGCACTGTGGGAGGGTCAGTGCTGAGGGAGTGCCGCACTGTGGGAGGGTCAGTGCTGAGGGAGCGCCGCACTGTGGGAGGGTCGGTGCTGAGGGAGCGCCGCACTGTGAAAGGGTCAGTGCTGAGGGAGCGCCGCACTGTGGGAGGGTCAGTGCTGAGGGAGCATCGCACTGTGGGAGGGTCAGTGCTGAGGGAGCGCCGCACTGTGGGAGGATCAGTGCTGAGGGAGCGCCGCACTGTGGGAGGGTCAGTGCTGAGGGAGCGCCGCACTGTGGGAGGGTCAGTGCTGAGGGAGCGCCGCACTGTGGGAGGGTCAGTGCTGAGGGAGCGCCGCACTGTGGGAGGGTCAGTGCTGAGGGAGCGCCGCACTGTGGGAGGGTCAGTGCTGAGGGAGCGCCGCACTGTGGGAGGGTCAGTGCTGAGGGAGCGCCGCACTGTGGGAGGGTCAGTGCTGAGGGAGCGCCGCACTGTGGGAGGGTCAGTGCTGAGGCAGCGCCGCACTGTGGGAGGGTCAGTGCTGAGGGAGCGCCGCACTGTGGGAGGGTCAGTGCTGAGGGAGCGCCGCACTGTGGGAGGGTCAGTGCTGAGGGAGCGCCGCACTGTGGGAGGGTCAGTGCTGAGGGAGCGCCGCACTGTGGGAGGGTCAGTGCTGAGGGAGCGCCGCACTGTGGGAGGGTCAGTGCTGAGGGAGCGCCGCACTGTGGGAGGGTCAGTGCTGAGGGAGCGCCGCACTGTGGGAGGGTCAGTGCTGAGGCAGCGCCGCACTGTGGGAGGGTCAGTGCTGAGGGAGCGCCGCACTGTGGGAGGGTCAGTGCTGAGGGAGCGCCGCACTGTGGGAGGGTCAGTGCTGAGGGAGCGCCGCACTGTGGGAGGATCAGTGCTGAGGGAGCGCCGCACTGTGGGAGGGTCAGTGCTGAGGGAGCGCCGCACTGTGGGAGGGTCAGTGCTGAGGGAGCGCCGCACTGTGGGAGGGTCAGTGCTGAGGGAGCGCCGCACTGTGGGAGGGTCAGTGCTGAGGGAGCGCCGCACTGTGGGAGGTCAGTGCTGAGGGAGTGCCGCACTGTGGGAGGGTCAGTGCTCAGGGAGCGCCGCACTGTGGGAGGGTCAGTGCTGAGGGAGCGCCGCACTGTGGGAGGGTCAGTGCTGAGGGAGCGCCGCACTGTGGGACGGTCAGTGCTGAGGGAGTGCCGCACTGTGGGAGGGTCAGTGCTGAGGGAGCGCTGCACTGTGGGAGTGTCAGTGCTGAGGGAGCGCCGCACTGTGGGAGGGTCAGTGCTGAGGGAGCGCCGCACTGTGTGAGGGTCAGTGCTGGGGGAGCGCCGCACTGTGGGAGGGTCAGTGCTGAGGGAGCGCCGCACTGTGGGAGTGTCAGTGCTGAGGGAGCGCCGCACTGTGGGAGGGTCAGTGCTGGGGGAGCGCCGCACTGTGGGAGTGTCAGTGCTGAGAGAGCACCGCACTGTGGGAGGGTCAGTGCTGAGGGAGCGCCGCACTGTGGGAGTGTCAGTGCTGAGGGTGTGCCGCACTGTGGGAGGGTCAGTGCTGAGGGAGCGCCGCACTGTGGGAGTGTCAGTGCTGAGGGAGCGCCGCACTGTGGGAGGGTCAGTGCTGAGGGAGGGCCGCGCTGTGGGAGGGTCAGTGCTGAGGGAGCGCCGCACTGTGGGAGGGTCAGTGCTGAGGGAGTGCCGCACTGTGGGAGGGTCAGTGCTGAGGGAGTGCCGCACTGTGGGAGGGTCAGTGCTGAGGGAGCGCCGCACTGTGGGTGGGTCAGTGCTGAGGGAGCGCCGCACTGTGGGAGGGTCAGTGCTGAGGGAGCGCCGCACTGTGGGAGGGTCAGTGCTGAGGGAGCGCCGCACTGTGGGAGGGTCAGTGCTGAGGGAGCGCCGCACTGTGGGAGGGTCAGTGCTGAGGGAGCGCCGCACTGTGGGAGGGTCAGTGCTCAGGGAGCGCCGCACTGTGGGAGGGTCAGTGCTGAGGGAGCGCCGCACTGTGGGAGGGTCAGTGCTGAGGGAGCGCCGCACTGTGGGAGGGTCAGTGCTGAGGGAGGGCCGCACTGTGGGAGGATCAGTGCTGAGGGAGCGCCACACTGTGGGAGGGTCAGTGCTGAGGGAGCGCCGCACTGTGGGAGGGTCAGTGCTGTGGGAGCGCCGCACTGTGGGAGGGTCAGTGCTGTGGGAGCGCCGCACTGTGGGAGGGTCAGTGCTGAGGGAGCGCCGCACTGTGGGAGGGTCAGTGCTCAGGGAGCGCCGCCTGTGGGAGGGTCAGTGCTGAGGGAGCGCCGCAGTGTGGGAGGGTCAGTGCTGAGGGAGCGCCGCACTGTGGGAGGGTCAGTGCTGAGGGAGTGCCGCACTGTGGGAGGGTCAGTGCTGAGGGAGCGCTGCACTGTGGGAGGGTCAGTGCTGAGGGAGCGCCGCACTGTGGGAGGGTCAGTGCTGAGGGAGCGCCGCACTGTGTGAGGGTCAGTGCTGGGGGAGCGCCGCACTGTGGGAGGGTCAGTGCTGAGGGAGCGCCGCACTGTGGGAGTGTCAGTGCTGAGGGAGCGCCGCACTGTGGGAGTGTCAGTGCTGAGGGAGCGCCGCACTGTGGGAGGGTCAGTGCTGGGGGAGCGCCGCACTGTGGGAGTGTCAGTGCTGAGAGAGCACCGCACTGTGGGAGGGGTCGGTGCTGAGGGAGCGCCGCACTGTGGGAGTGTCAGTGCTGAGGGTGTGCCGCACTGTGGAGGGTCAGTGCTGAGGGAGCGCCGCACTGTGGGAGTGTCAGTGCTGAGGGAGCGCCGCACTGTGGGAGGGTCAGTGCTGAGGGAGTGCCGCGCTGTGGGAGGGTCAGTGCTGAGGGAGCGCCGCACTGTGGGAGGGTCAGTGCTGAGGGAGCGCCGCACTGTGGGAGGGTCAGTGCTGAGGGAGCGCCGCACTGTGGGTGGGTCAGTGCTGAGGGAGCGCCGCACTGTGGGAGGGTCAGTGCTGAGGGAGCGCCGCACTGTGGGAGGGTCAGTGCTGAGGGAGCGCCGCACTGTGGGAGGGTCAGTGCTGAGGGAGCGCCGCACTGTGGGAGGGTCAGTGCTGAGGGAGCGCCGCACTGTGGGAGGGTCAGTGCTGAGGGAGCGCCGCACTGTGGGAGGGTCAGTGCTGAGGGAGCGCCGCACTGTGGAGGGTCAGTGCTGAGGGAGCGCCGCACTGTGGGAGGGTCAGTGCTGAGGGAGCGCCGCACTGTGGGAGGGTCAGTGCTGAGGGAGCGCCGCACTGTGGAGGGTCAGTGCTGAGGGAGCGCCGCACTGTGGGAGGGTCAGTGCTGAGGGAGCGCCGCACTGTGGGAGGGTCAGTGCTGAGGGAGCGCCGCACTGTGGGAGGGTCAGTGCTGAGGGAGCGCCGCACTGTGGGAGGGTCGGTGCTGAGGGAGCGCCGCACTGTGGGAGGGTCGGTGCTGAGGGAGCGCCGCACTGTGGGAGGGTCGGTGCTGAGGGAGCGCCGCACTGTGGGAGGGTCGGTGCTGAGGGAGCGCCGCACTGTGGGAGGGTCGGTGCTGAGGGAGCGCCGCACTGTGGGAGGGTCCGTGCTGAGGGAGCGCCGCACTGTGGGAGGGTCAGTGCTGAGGGAACGCCGCACTGTGGGAGGGTCAGTGCTGAGGGAGCGCCGCACTGTGGGAGGGTCAGTGCTGAGGGAGCTGTGTGATATCAGTAGTGTGTTGTCCAGTCCGCAGTACGCGCTGCTGGATGAGTGTACCAGCGCCGTGAGTATTGACATCGAGGGCAAGATCTTCCAAGCCGCCAAGGATCGTGGGATCTCGCTGCTATCAATCACCCACCGCCCGTCGCTATGGTGAGTGCGGGAAGGGGGAGGCGATTCCATTTGAAGGGCACATCTCCGTCGCGATAGTCGGGAGACGGCAGACGTTCGGGTCAGGCTCTGTGACCATGCTGCCCCCTCGCCCACCCCCCACCCCGCCTCAGCCCCCCGTCTCCGCCCCCTTCTCTCCCCCCTCTCCGACCCCCCCCTCCGACCGCCTCTCGGACCCCCCTCTCGGACCCCCCCTCTCGGACCCCCTCCCTCCCCTCTCGACCCCCCCCCCTCCGACCGCCTCTCCGACCTATCCTCTCGGACCCCCCCCTCTCGGACCCCCTCCCTCCCTCTCCGACCCCCCCCTCTCCGACCCCCCTCCGACCTCCCTCTCTCCGACCCCGCCCCCTCCGACCCCCCTCTCTCGCCCCCCTCTCTCCGCCCCCCCTCTCCTGCCCTTGCTGCCCCGCCCCTACTGCCCCCCCCTCTGCCCGCCCCGCCACTCCCGTCCCGCCCTTCTGGCCCCGCCCCTCCCCTCAGACCCCTCTCCCCCACCCTCGCTTCCGCCCCTCCCCCCCACCCTCGCTTCCCCCTCCCCCACCTCTCTCCTCCCCCCTTCCCCCACCTCTCTCCCCCTCCCCCACCTCTCTCCCCCCTCCCCCACCTCTCCCCCCCTCCCCCACCCTCTCCCCCCCTCCCCCACCTCTCCCCCCCTCCCCCACCTCTCCCCCCCCTCCCCCACCTCTCCCCCCCCTCCCTCTCTCCCCCCTCCCTCTCTCCCCCTCCCTCTCTCCCCCTCCCTCCCCCCCATCCCCCACCTCTCTCCCCCCTCCCCTCCTCCCCTCCCCCACCTCCCCTCCCCCCCCTCCCCTCCCCCCCCTCCCCTCGCTCCCCCCCCTCCCCTCGCTCCCCCCCTCCCCTTGCTCCCCCCTCTCTCCCACGCCCCTCCCTCCCCCACCTCTCTCCCCCCCCTCCCCCACCTCTCTCCCCCCTCCCCCCTCCCCTCCCCCACCTCCCCTCCCCCACGTCTCTCCCCCCTCCCCCCCTCATCTCCCCACCTCCCCTCCCCCACGTCTCTCCCCCCCTCCCTCGCTCCCCCCTCCCCTTGCTCCCCCCCTCTCTCCCCCGCCCCTCCCCTCCCCCACCTCTCTCCCCCCCCTCCCCTCCCCCACCTCTCTCCCCCTCCCCCCCTCCCTCCCCCACCTCCCCTCCCCCACGTCTCTCCCCCCCCTCCCCTCGTTCCCCCCCCCTCCCCTCGCTCCCCCCCCTCCCCTCGCTCCCCCCCCTCTCTCCCCCGCCCCTCCCCCTCCCCGAGACCCCCTCATTCCCCCGCCCCCCCGTGCAGTTGAATACACGGTGCTGCCACCCCCTGAGGCAGTGACGGCCGGCAGTTTGACCCTGGTGGCCTCCCTGCCCATCCTGGCCTCCCGCCGAGCAGCACCGAGAGGCCCAGCCAGGAACTGTGACCCCTCCCTCACCCAGAGGGCAACCTGGTCAGTCTCAGTTACCCCCCCTCACATTCTCCCCCCACCCCCCGCCCAACGAGCCTCCCCACTCTCCCACGCTCGTGTGAATGTTTGTACTGAACATGCTCTCTCTCTGTCTCTCTCTGTCTCTCTGTCTCTCTCTCTGTCTCTCTCTGTCTCTCTGTCTCTCTCTCTGTCTCTCTCTGTCTCTCTCTGTCTCTCTCTGTCTCTCTCTCTGTCTCTCTCTCTGTCTCTCTCTCTGTCTCTCTCTCTCTGTCTCTGTGTCGCTCTCTCTCTCTCTCTCTGTCTCTGTGTCGCTCTCTCTCTCTCTGTCTCTCTCTCTCTCTCTCTGTCTCTCTGTCTCTCTCTCTCTCCCTCTCGCTCTCTCCTCTCTCTCACTCTCTGTCTCCCTCTCTGTCTCTCCCTCTCTGTCTCTCTCTCTCTCTGTCTCTCTCTCTCTCTGTCTCTCTCTCTCTCTCTCTGTCTCTCTGTCTCTCTCTCTCTCTGTCTCTCTCTCTCTCTGTCTCTCTCTCTCTGTCTCTCTCTCTCTGTCTCTCTGTCTCTCTCTCCCTGTCTCTCTCTCTCTCTCTCTCTCTCTCTGTCTCTCTCTCCTGTCTGTCTCTCTCTCTCTGTCTGTCTCCTCTCTCTGTCTGTCTGTCTCTCTCTGTCTGTCTCTCTGTCTCTCTCTCTGTCTGTCTCTCTCTCTGTCTCTCTCTCTGTCTGTCTCTCTCTCTCTCTCTCTGTCTCTCTCTCTGTCTCTCTCTCTCTCTCTGTCTCTCCTCTCTG
>NW_027591829.1:55000-72507 GCF_964213995.1 Mustelus asterias | reverse complement strand
AGACAGAGAGAGACAGAGAGACACAGAGAGAGAGAGACAGAGAGGGAGAGAGAGAGAGAGACAGAGAGACAGAGACAGAGAGAGACAGAGAGAGAGAGAGACAGAGAGACAGAGAGAGACAGAGAGACACAGAGAGAGAGAGACAGAGAGACAGAGAGGGAGAGAGCGAGAGAGACAGAGAGAGAGAGACAGAGAGAGAGACAGAGAGAGAGAGAGAGACAGAGAGAGAGAGAATTGCAATCTACTTTTGGAGAGTTGGGTTTCTCTCGGATCTGAACAGTTTGGTATAAATTGGGAGTGAGTTCGACAGCAAAATGAGACAGGATGTGGGGTGAGGAGAGAGTGGGGGAGCGGGGAGGGGGAGGGGGAGGGTTGGCGATTGAGAAATAACCTACCAAAAACACACACACGCACACACAGAACAAACCACGTTGGAAAGCAGAAACATCCAGGGCAGGAGACATTCCCCCCACCGGTAACCTTCCTGTACAGACGGCAACTTGGGAAGGGCAGTGATGGTGAGCTGGGAGGGTTGGGGAGGACAGGGGAGTGTGTGTCCTGTTCTTCGTGGGAAGCAGCAGGTGCTGGGTGCTCCTTGCATGCCTGTCCAGCGATGCCACCCTCAGCCAAATATCCCGCCAAAGGTTGAGGCGATTACCACACCCAGAACCACGCAGCAGATAATAATCATTATTTTCTTCTGTGTATTGGAGAGAGGGAACGAGAGAGAGAGAGAGAGAGAGAGAAATGTTAAACAGCTTACAGCACGGGATTAGATACAGAGTAAAGCTCCCTCTACATTGTCCCCCATCAAACACTCCCAGGACAGGTACAGCACGGGGTTAGATACAGAGTAAAGCTCCCTCTACATTGTCCCCCATCAAACACTCCCAGGACAGGTACAGCACGGGGTTAGATACAGAGTAAAGCTCCCTCTACACTGTCCCCCATCAAACACTCCCAGGACAGGTACAGCACGGGGTTAGATACAGAGTAAAGCTCCCTCTACACTGTCCCCATCAAACACTCCCAGGACAGGTACAGCACGGGGTTAGATACAGAGTAAAACTCCCTCTACACTGTCCCCCATCAAACACTCCCAGGACAGGTACAGCACGGGGTTAGATACAGAGTAAAACTCCCTCTACACTGTCCCCCATCAAACACTCCCAGGACAGGTACAGCACGGGGTTAGATACAGAGTAAAGCTCCCTCTACACTGTCCCCCATCAAACACTCCCAGGACAGGTACAGCACGGGGTTAGATACAGAGTAAAACTCCCTCTACACTGTCCCCCATCAAACACTCCCAGGACAGGTACAGCACGGGGTTAGATACAGAGTAAAGCTCCCTCTACACTGTCCCCCATCAAACACTCCCAGGACAGGTACAGCACGGGGTTAGATACAGAGTAAAACTCCCTCTACACTGTCCCCCATCAAACACTCCCAGGACAGGTACCGCACGGGGTTAGATACAGAGTAAAGCTCCCTCTACACTGTCCCCCATCAAACACTCCCAGGACAGGTACAGCACGGGGTTAGATACAGAGTAAAGCTCCCTCTACACTGTCCCCATCAAACACTCCCAGGACAGGTACAGCACGGGGTTAGATACAGAGTAAAGCTCCCTCTACACTGTCCCCATCAAACACTCCCAGGACAGGTACAGCACGGGGTGAGATACAGAGTAAAGCTCCCTCTACACTGTCCCTATCAAACACTCCCAGGACAGGTACAGTACGGGGTTAGATAGAGTAAAGCTCCCTCTACACTGTCCCCATCAAACACGCCCAGGACAGGTACAGCACGGGGTTAGATACAGAGTAAAGCTCCCTCTGCACTGTCCCCCCATCAAACACTCCCAGGACAGGTACAGCACGGGGTTAGGTACAGAGTAAAGCTCCCTCTACACTGTCCCCATCAAACACTCCCAGGACAGGTACAGCACGGGGTTAGATACAGAGTAAAGCTCCCTCTACACTGTCCCTATCAAACACTCCCAGGACAGGTACAGTACGGGGTTAGATAGAGTAAAGCTCCCTCTACACTGTCCCCATCAAACACTCCCAGGACAGGTACAGCACGGGGTTAGATACAGAGTAAAGCTCCCTCTACACTGTCTCCATCAAACACTCCCAGGACAGGTACAGCACGGGGTTAGATACAGAGTAAAGCTCCCTCTACACTGTCCCCCATCAAACACTCCCAGGACAGGTACAGCACGGGGTTAGATACAGAGTAAAGCTCCCTCTACACTGTCCCCATCAAACACTCCCAGGACAGGTACAGCACGGGGTTAGATACAGAGTAAAGCTCCCTCCACACTGTCCCCATCAAACACTCCCAGGACAGGTACAGCACGGGGTTAGATACAGAGTAAAGCTCCCTCCACACTGTCCCCCATCAAACACTCCCAGGACAGGTACAGCACGGGGTTAGATACAGAGTAAAGCTCCCTCTACACTGTCCCCCATCAAACACTCCCAGGACAGGTACAGCACGGGGTTAGATACAGAGTAAAGCTCCCTCTACACTGTCCCCCATCAAACACTCCCAGGACAGGTACAGCACGGGGTTAGATACAGAGTAAAGCTCCCTCTACACTGTCCCCATCAAACACTCCCAGGACAGGTACAGCAAGGGGTTAGATACAGAGTAAAGCTCCCTCTACACTGTCCCCATCAAACACTCCCAGGACAGGTACAGCACGGGGTTAGATACAGAGTAAAGCTCCCTCTACACTGTCCCCATCAAACACTCCCAGGACAGGTACAGCACGGGGTTAGATACAGAGTAAAGCTCCCTCTACACTGTCCCCCATCAAACACTCCCAGGACAGGTACAGCACGGGGTTAGATACAGAGTAAAGCTCCCTCTGCACTGTCCCCCATCAAACACTCCCAGGACAGGTACAGCACGGGGTTAGATACAGAGTGAAGCTCCCTCTACACTGTCCCCCATCAAACACTCCCAGGACAGGTACAGCACGGGGTTAGATACAGAGTAAAGCTCCCTCTACACTGTCCCCATCAAACACTCCCAGGACAGGTACAGCACGGGGTTAGATACAGAGTAAAGCTCCTCTACACTGTCCCCCATCAAACACTCCCAGGACAGGTACAGCACGGGGTTAGATACAGAGTAAAGCTCCCTCTACACTGTCCCCCATCAAACACTCCCAGGACAGGTACAGCACGGTGTTAGATACAGAGTAAAGCTCCCTCTACACTGTCCCCATCAAACACTCCCAGGACAGGGACAGCACAGGGTTAGATACAGAGTAAAGCTCCCTCTACACTGTCCCCATCCAACACTCCCAGGACAGGTACAGCACAGGGTTAGATACAGAGTAAAGCTCCCTCTGCACTGTCCCCATCAAACACTCCCAGGACAGGTACAGCACGGGGTTAGATACAGTGTAAAGCTCCCTCTACACTGTCCCCCATCAAACACTCCCAGGACAGGTACAGCACGGGGTTAGATACAGAGTAAAGCTTCCTCTACACTGTCCCCCATCAAACACTCCCAGGACAGGTACAGCACGGGGTTAGATACAGAGTAAAGCTCCCTCTACACTGTCCCCATCAAACACTCCCAGGACAGGTACAGCACGGGGTTAGATACAGAGTAAAGCTCTCTCTACACTGTCCCCCATCAAACACTCCCAGGACAGGAACAGCACGGGGTTAGATACAGAGTAAAGCTCCCTCTACACTGTCCCCATTAAACACTCCCAGGACAGGTACAGCACGGGGTTAGATACAGAGTAAATCTCCCTCTACACTGTCCCCATCAAACACTCCCAGGACAGGTACAGCACGGGGTTAGATACAGTGTAAAGCTCCCTCTACACTGTCCCCCATCAAACACTCCCAGGACAGGTACAGCACGGGGTTAGATACAGAGTAAAGCTTCCTCTACACTGTCCCCCATCAAACACTCCCAGGACAGGTACAGCACGGGGTTAGATACAGAGTAAAGCTCCCTCTACACTGTCCCCATCAAACACTCCCAGGACAGGTACAGCACGGGGTTAGATACAGAGTAAAGCTCTCTCTACACTGTCCCCCATCAAACACTCCCAGGACAGGAACAGCACGGGGTTAGATACAGAGTAAATCTCCCTCTACACTGTCCCCCATCAAACACTCCCAGGACAGGAACAGCACGGGGTTAGATACAGAGTAAAGCTTCCTCTACACTGTCCCCCATCAAACACTCCCAGGACAGGTACAGCACGGGGTTAGATACAGAGCGATCGATGACCTCCCGTGGTTCTGTACTGACCCGTCGAGCTTTGCTTTGGTACTTGACGGCTTTCTTTGTGTCCGAGACAGCTCTCTCCACATAGTCGACGGAATGGTCCACGTTGTATTCAATCCGGTCAATCATCTCTCCCTGTCAGTTTCGGGATGGCGGTGGGCGGACGGGACGGGGTTTGGAGAGGGTTTGGGTTAAGAGGGAGGTGGTGGGGACAGGAGAGACACAGTTAGACACAACGCTTGTGAGACCGGACCCTACGATCGGGCCCCACACCCTCCCCGGCCCACCTCTCTATGGGTCCCTCTCAATCCAATATTTCCCGCTCCCCCCCCCCCCCGCCCCCCACACCCTCACCCACCGTCTGGTCCAGGGGCTGAGAGGATCGTGTGTCCGTTGCCCCCCCTCATTGGGGTAGCTGATGGGGCAAGTTGGGACGGTGAGGATACCGGCTGGCGAAATTGTCCAAATTCACCAGTAGGCCTGAAATGAAGCCTGGGCCTCAATTTCCTTCTCTCTCCGTGTGCCCCGGAGCCTCTCAAGCCCACACTGGCCGGTGAGATTGGCTAAATTTAGCACAAGGCCCAAAATGAAGCCTGGGCCTCAATATCCAGGCCCTCCCTGTGCGAATGTGGGCTCTGAGTCCCACGCTGGCTGGTGAGGGTGACCAAATTCTGAATTCGGCACGAAATGAAGCCTGGGCCTCAATTTCCCACCCTCCCTTTGTGCAAATGGAGCCTCTTCAAGCGCAGAAGGGCCTGTGAGATTGGCTAAATTTAGCACTAGGCCCGGAATGAATCCTGGGCCTCAATTTCCCGCTTTTTCCTGTGTGCGTATGGAGCCCCTCAAGCGCAGAGGGGCCAATGCGATTGGCTGATTTAGGCCTGGAATGAAGCCTGGGCCTCAATTTCCCGTTCTCCCGCTGTGCCTACGGCGCCTCTCACGCCCAGGAGGGGTGGTGACGTGGCTAAAATAGCGCGAGGCCCAGAATGAAGCCTGGGCCTCAGTTTCCTGCTCTCCCCAAGTGGTCGTTGGGCTTCTCAAACCCAGAAGGGCCGGTTAGAGTCATAGAGTCATAGAGGTTTACAGCATGGAAACAGGCCCTTCGGCCCAACTTGTCCATGCCGCCCCTTTTTAAAAAAAACCCCTAAGCTAATCCCAATTGCCCCCGTTTGGCCCATATCCCTCTATATCCATCGTACCCATGTAACTATCTAAACGCTTTTTAAAAGACAAAATTGTACCCGCCTCTACTACTGCCTCTGGCAGCTCGTTCCAGACACTCACCACCCTCTGTGTGAAAAAACTGCCCCTCTGGACCCTTTTGTATCTCTCCCCTCTCACCTTAAACCTATGCCCTCTCGTTTTAGACTCCCCTACCTTTAGGAAAAAATATTGACTATCTAGCTGATCTCATTATTTTATAGACCTCTATAAGATCACCCCTCAGCCTCCTACGCTCCAGAGAAAAAAGTCCCAGTCTATCCAGCCTCTCCCTATAACTCAAACCATCAAGTCCCGGTAGCATCCTAGTAAATCTTTTCTGCACTCTTTCGAGTTTAATAATATCCTTTCTATAATTAGGTGACCAGAACTGTACACAGTATTCCAAAGTGTGGCCTTACCAATGTCTTGTACAACTTCAACAAGACGTCCCAACTCCTGTATTCAATGTTCTGACCGATGAAACCAAGCATGCCGAATGCCTTCTTCACCACTCTGTCCACCTGTGACTCCACTTTCAAGGAGCTATGAACATGTACCCCTAGATCTCTTTGTTCTGTAACTCTCCCCAACGCCCGACCATTAACTGAGTAAGTCCTGCCCTGGTTCAATCTACCAAAATGCATCACTTCACATTTATCTAAATTAAACTCCATCTGCCATTCGTCAGCCCACTGGCCCAATTGATCAAGATCCCGTTGCAATTGGAGATAACTTTCTTCACTGTCCACTCTGCCACCAATCTTGGTGTCATCTGCAAACTTACTAACCATGCCCCCTATATTCTCATCCAAATCATTAATATAAATGACAAATAACAGTGGACCCTGCACTGATCCCTGAGGCACACCGCTGGTCACAGGTCTCCAGTTTGAAAAACAACTCTCTACAACCACCCTCTGGCTTCTGTCAAGAAGCCAATTTTGTATCCATTTAGATACCTCACCCTGGATCCCGTGAGATTTAACTTTATGCAACAACCTACCATGCGGTACCTTGTCAAAGGCCTTGCTAAAGTCCATGTAGACAACATCAACTGCACTGCCCTCATCGACCTTCTTGGTTACCCCTTCAAAAAACTCAATCAAATTTGTGAGACATGATTTTCCACTCACAAAGCCATGCTGACTGTCCCTAATCAGTCCTTGCATCTCTAAATGCCTGCAGATCCTGTCTCTCAAAATACCTTCCAACAACTTACCCACCACAGATGTGAGGCTCACCGGCCTGTAGTTCCCAGGCTTTTCCCTGCAGCCCTTTTTAAACAAAGGCACAACATTTGCCACCCTCCAATCTTCAGGCACCTCACCCGTGACTATCGATGATTCAAATATCTCGGCTGGGGGTCCCGCAATTTCATCCCTAGCCTCCCACAATGTCCTGGGATACACTTCATCAGGTCCCGGGGATTTAACTAACTTGATGCGCTTTAAGATTTCCAGCACCACCTCCTCTGTAATATGAACACTCCTCAAGACATCACTATTTATTTCCCCAAGTTCCCTAACATCCAGGCTTTTCTCAACAGTAAATACTGATGAGAAATATTCATTTAGGATCTCACCCATCTCTTGTGGATCCACACATAGATGACCTTGTTGATCCTTAAGAGGCCCTACTCTTTTAGAGTGACTAATTTTGGCCTAGGCCCGGAATGAAACTTGGGCCTCAATTTCACGCTCTCCCCGTGTGCTAATGGGGCCTCACAAGCCCAGGAGGACCGGTTGGGGCAACTAATTTAGCCTTAGGCCCGGAATAAAGCTTAGGCCTCAATTTCTAGCTCCCCCCATGTGTGGATGGTGGGGTTCTCAATCACACACTGGCCGGTGAGATTGGCTAAATTTAGCACTAGGCCCGGAATGAAGCCTGGGCCTTTCCCAGCGGCCCGGCTGGGGGTGGGGGGAGGGGTAAGTTCTCACCTGGCTCTCCACGAGCATCGCCATGTCGACGAACATGTCGTGAAGTTCCCGAATGCTGTTCTCCAGTTTGATAATCTCGGTGTGTCGCGTCTCGATCTCGTTCAGGGCTTGCTTGGTGATCTTGGAGTCCATGGTGATCTGCGGGGATGGAGTGGCGGGGGGCGGGGGGGGGGAGGGAGAGAGGGAGAGGTGGGGGGGAAGATGGGGGGGGAGGGAGAGAGGGAGAGGGAGAGAGGGGGGAAAGAGGAGGGGAAGGAGAGAGGAAGATGGAGATGTTACCAAGAGAAGGAAAGGGCATTCAAAAAGGTCGGGGTGACCCCTAACAGCCCCCCCACCCCCGACCAAGCTCCCTGCACATCCCCCCTTCACCCATCATCGTGTCCCCCGCACTCGCTCTCCCCCCTTGGAACGGCAACACAAATTTAATCTCGTCCAGCCCCTCCCACTTTCCCTATCTCTGTAACCTTCTCCAGACCCGACACCCCTCCCTATCTCTGTAACCTTCTCCAGACCCGACACCCCTCCCTATCTCTGTAACCTCCTCTAGCCCCTACACCCCTTCCTATCTCTGTAACCTTCTCCAGATCCTACACCCCCTCCCTATCTCTGAAACCTCCTCCAGCCCCCTACACCCCTCCCTATCTCTGTAACCTCCTCCAGCCCCTACACCCCCCCTATCTCTGTAACCTCCTCCAGCCCCCTACACCCCCTCCCTATCTCTGTAACCTCCTCCAGCCCCTACACCCCCTCCCTATCTCTGTAACCTCCTCCAGCCCCTACACCCCTCCCTATCTCTGTAACCTCCTCCAGCCCCTACACCCCCTCCCTGTCTTTGTAACCTCCTCCAGCCCCTACACCCCCTCCCTATCTCTGTAACCTCCTCCAGCCCCTACACCCCTCCCTATCTCTGTAACCTCCTCCAGCCCCCTACACCCCCTCCCTATCTCTATAACCTCCTCCAGCCCCCTACACCCCCTCCCTATCTCTGTAACCTCCTCCAGCCCCTACACCCCCTCCCTATCTCTGTAACCTCCTCCAGCCCCTACACCCCCTCCCTATCTCTGTAACCCCCTCCAGCCCCTACACCCCCTCCCTATCTCTGTAACCTCCTCCAGCCCCTACACCCCTCCCTATCTCTGTAACCTCCTCCAGCCCCCTACACCCCTCCCTATCTCTGTAACCCCCTCCAGCCCCTACACCCCCTCCCTATCTCTGTAACCCCCTCCAGCCCCTACACCCCCTCCCTGTCTCTGTAACCTCCTCCAGCCCCCTACACTCCCTCCCTATCTCTGTAACCCCCTCCAGCCCCTACACTCCCTCCCTATCTCTGTAACCTCCTCCAGCCCCTACACCCCCTCCCTGTCTCTGTAACCTCCTCCAGCCCCTACATCCCCTCCCTATCTCTGTAACCTCCTCCAGCCCCTACACCCCCTCCCTATCTCTGTAACCTCCTCCAGTCCCTACACCCCCTCCCTATCTCTGTAACCTCCTCCAGCCCCTACGCCCCCTCCCTATCTCTGTAACCTTCTCCAGCCCCTACATCCCCTCCCTATCTCTGTAACCTCCTCCAGCCCCTACACCCCCTCCCTATCTCTGTAACCTCCTCCAGCCCCTACGCCCCCTCCCTATCTCTGTAACCTCCTCCAGCCCCTACATCCCCTCCCTATCTCTGTAACCTCCTCCAGCCCCCTACACCCCCCTCCCTATATCTGTAACCCCCTCCAGCCCCTACACTCCCTCCCTATCTCTGTAACCTCCTCCAGCCCCTACACCCCCTCCCTATCTCTGTAACCTCCTCCAGCCCCCTACACCCCCTCCCTATCTCTGTAACTACCTCCAGCCCCGTACACCCCCTCCCTATCTCTGTAACCTCCTCCAGCCCCTACACCCCCTCCCTATCTCTGTAACCTCCTCCAGCCCCTACACCCCTCCCGATCCCTGTAACTTCCTCCAGCCCCCTACACCCCCTCCCTATCTCTGTAACCTCCTCCAGCCCCTACACCCCTCCCTATCCCTGTAACTTCCTCCAGCCCCCTACACCCCCTCCCTATCTCTGTAACCTCCTCCAGCCCCTACACCCCTCCCTATCTCTGTAACCTCCTCCAGCCCCTACACCCCTCCCTATCTCTGTAACCTCCTCCAGCCCCTACACCCCTCCCTATCTCTGTAACCTCCTACGACCCTCCGAGATCTCGGCCCTGCTCCAATTCCGGCCTCTCGAGCATCCCCCGATTCCCATCGCTCCGCCATTGGCGGCCGTGCCTTCAGCTGCCTCGGGGGCCACAAGCTCTGGAATCCCCTCCCTGAACCTCCCCACCTCCCTCTTTGTCACTGCTTCTCTCACTCTCTTACTGTCTCAGGGGGTCCCTGATGGAGAGACTCCCTCTTTAACAGGGGAGTCCCTGACGGAGAGACTCTCTCTTTAACAAGTGTCCCTGACGGAGAGACTCCCTCTTTAACAGGGGTCTCTGATGGAGAGATTCCCTCTTTAACAGGAGTCCCTGACCGAGAGATTCCCTCTTTAACAGGGGTCCCTGACGGAGAGACTCCCTCTTTAACAGGGGAGTCCCTGACGGAGAGACTCTCTCTTTAACAAGTGTCCCTGACGGAGAGACTCCCTCTTTAACAGGGGAGTCCCTGATGGAGAGACTCCCTCTTTAACAGGGGTCTCTGATGGAGAGATTCCCTCTTTAACAGGGGTCCCTGACCGAGAGATTCCCTCTTTATCAGGGGAGTCCCTGGCGGAGAGACTCCCTCTTTAACAGGGGTCTCTGATGGAGAGATTCCCTCTTTAACAAGTGTCCCTGACGGAGAGACTCCCTCTTTAACAGGGGTCCCTGACGGAGAGACTCCCTCTTTAACAGGAGTCCCTGACGGAGAGACTCCCTCTTTAACAGGGGTCCCTGACGGAGAGACTCCCTCTTTAACAGGGGTCTCTGATGGAGAGATTCCCTATTTAACAGGAGTCCCTGACGGAGAGACTCCCTCTTTAACAGGGGTCTCTGATGGAGAGATTCCCTATTTAACAGGAGTCCCTGACGGAGAGACTCCCTCTTTAACAGGGGTCCCTGACAGAGAGACTCCCTCTTTAACAGGAGTCCCTGACGGAGAGACTCCCTCTTTAACAGGGGTCTCTGATGGAGAGATTCCCTATTTAACAGGAGTCCCTGACGGAGAGACTCCCCCTTTAACAGGGGTCCCTGACAGAGAGACTCCCTCTTTAACAGGGGTCTCTGATGGAGAGATTCCCTATTTAACAGGAGTCCCTGACGGAGAGACTCCCTCTTTAACAGGAGTCCCTGACGGAGAGACTCCCTCTTTAACAGGGGTCTCTGATGGAGAGATTCCCTATTTAACAGGAGTCCCTGACGGAGAGACTCCCTCTTTAACAGGGGTCCCTGACGGAGAGACTCCCTCTTTAACAGGGGAGTGAGTCCCTGACGGAGAGACTCCATCTTTAACAGGGGAGTCCCTGACGGAGACACTCTCTCTTTAACAGGAGAGTGAGTCCCTGACGGAGAGACTCCCTCTTTAACAGGGGAGTCCCTGACGGAGAGACTCCCTCTTTAACAGGGGAGTGAGTCCCTGACGGAGAGACTCCATCTTTAACAGGGGAGTCCCTGACGGAGAGACTCTCTCTTTAACAGGAGAGTGAGTCCCTGACGGAGAGACTCCCTCTTTAACAGGGGTCACTGACGGAGAGACTCCCTCTTGAACAGGAGTCCCTGACGGAGAGACTCCCTCTTTAACAGGGATCCCTGACGTAGAGACTCCCTCTTTAACAGGGGAGTCCCTGATGGAGAGACTCCCTCTTTAACAGGGGAGTCCCTGACGGAGAGACTCCCTCTTTAACAGGGGTCCCTGGCGGAGAGACTCCCTCTTTAACAGGGGTCTCTGATGGAGAGACTCCCTCTTTAACAGGGGAGTCCCTGACGGAGAGACTCTCTCTTTAACAAGTGTCCCTGACGGAGAGACTCCCTCTTTAACAGGGGTCTCTGATGGAGAGATTCCCTCTTTAACAGGGGTCCCTGACGGAGAGACTCCCTCTTTCACAGGAGTCCCTGACGGAGAGACTCCCTCTTTAACAGGGGTCCCGGACGGAGAGACTCCCTCTTTAACAGGGGTCTCTGATGGAGAGACTCCCTCTTTAACAGGGATCCCTGATGGAGAGATTCCCTCTTTAATAGGAGTCCCTGACAGAGAGACTTCCTGTTTAACAGGGGAGTGAGTCCCTGACGGAGAGACTCCCTCTTTAACAGGGGAGTCCCTGACGGACAGATTCCCTCTTTAACAGGAGTCACTGACGGAGAGACTCCCTCTTTAACAGGAGTCCCTGACGGAGAGACTCCCTCTTTAACAGGGGTCTCTGACAGAGAGACTCCCTCTTTAACAGGAGTCCCTGATGGAGAGACTCTCTCTTTAACAGGAGAGTGAGTCCCTGACGGAGATGCTCCCTCTTTAACAGGGGTCTCTGACGGAGAGACTCCCTCTTTAACAGGAGTCACTGACGGAGAGACTCCCTCTTTAACAGGGGTCTCTGACGGAGAGACTCCCTCTTTAACAGGAGTCACTGACGGAGAGACTCCCTCTTTAACAGGAGAGTGAGTCCCTGACGGAGAGACTCCCTCTTTAACAGGGGTCTCTGACGGAGAGACTCCCTCTTTAACAGGGGTCCCTGACGGAGAGACTCCCTCTTTAACAGGGGTCTCTGACGGAGAGACTCCCTCTTTAACAGGGGTCCCTGACGGAGAGACTCCCTCTTTAACAGGAGTCACTGACGGAGAGACTCCCTCTTTAACAGGAGTCCCTGACAGAGAGACTCCCTCTTTAATAGGAGTCCCTGACAGTGAGACTCCCTTTTTAACAGGGGAGTCCCTGATGGAGAGACTCCCTCTTTAACAGGAGTCCCTGACAGAGAGACTCCCTCTTTAACAGGGAGTCCCTGAGGGAGAGGCTCCCTCTTTAACAGGAGTCCCTGACAGAGAGACTCCCTCTTTAACAGGAGTCCCTGACAGAGAGACTCCCTGTTTAACAGGGGAGTCTCTGACGGAGAGACTTTTTGACACAGAGAAGGAAACTCACATCATCGGTGAAGATGGCTAATTTGCCGCTTTCCAACATGTCTTCCAGTTCCTCGTTCGTGGTGGTCCGTCCAGCTGTGGGGGGGAGGGCACAGAGAGAGATCGAGTCAGTGTCTGTGATCGGGGATCGGGGAGGGATGTCCGCACCCCGGGACTGTGACCAGCCCGTCACTACTCACTGATTTCCAGCTGCCTCTGTATCCTGTCCTTGCAGCGATCCCGATATTTGGATTGAGTTGCATTATATTCCGTCATAACTTCCACAAACTTACGCGAAAGCGTGGAATGCTGCAGAGAGAGAGAGAGAGAGCGGTTAACTCCAAACCCACTCACACCCGGACCCAGAGGGTGGAAAGGACAGTGTATCTAACGCACTGTGACACCCGGTCCCAGAGGGGGAAAGGACAGTGTATCTAACGCACTGTGACACCCGGTCCCAGAGGGGGAAAGGACAGTGTATCTAACGCACTGTGACACCCGGTCCCAGAGTGGGAAAGGACAGTGTATCTAACGCACTGTGACACCCGGTCCCAGAGGGGGAAAGGACAGTGTATCTAACGCACTGTGACACCCGGTCCCAGAGGGGGAAAGGACAGTGTATCTAACGCACTGTGACACCCGGTCCCAGAGGGGGAAAGGACAGTGTATCTAACGCACTGTGACACCCGGTCCCAGAGGGGGAAAGGACAGTGTATCGAACGCACTGTGACACCCGGTCCCAGAGGGGGAAAGGACAGTGTATCTAAAGCACTGTGACACCCGGTCCCAGAGGGGGAAAGGACAGTGTATCTAACGCACTGTGACACCCGGTCCCAGAGGGGGAAGGACAGTGTATCTAACGCACTGTGACACCCAGTCCCAGAGGGGGGAAAGGACAGTGTATCTAACGCACTGTGACACCCGGTCCCAGAGGGGGAAAGGACAGTGTATCTAACGCACTGTGACACCCGGTCCCAGAGGGGGAAAGGACAGTGTATCTAACGCACTGTGACACCCGGTCCCAGAGGGGGAAAGGACAGTGTATCTAACGCACTGTGACACCCGGTCCCAGAGGGGGAAAGGACAGTGTATCTAACGCACTGTGACACCCGGTCCCAGAGGGGGAAAGGACAGTGTATCTAACGCACTGTGACACCCGGTCCCAGAGGGGGAAAGGACAGTGTATCTAACGCACTGTGACACCCGGTCCCAGAGGGGGAAAGGACAGTGTATCTAACGCACTGTGACACGCGGTCCCAGAGGGGGGAAAGGACAGTGTATCTAACGCACTGTGACACCCGGACCCAGAGGGGGAAAGGACAGTGTATCGAACGCACTGTGACACCCGGTCCCAGAGGGGGAAAGGACAGTGTATCTAAAGCACTGTGACACCCGGTCCCAGAGGGGGAAAGGACAGTGTATCTAACGCACTGTGACACCCGGTCCCAGAGGGGGGAAAGGACAGTGTATCTAACGCACTGTGACACCCGGTCCCAGAGGGGGAAAGGACAGTGTATCTAACGCACTGTGACACCCGGACCCAGAGGGGGAAAGGACAGTGTATCGAACGCACTGTGACACCCGGTCCCAGAGGGGGAAAGGACAGTGTATCTAAAGCACTGTGACACCCGGTCCCAGAGGGGGAAAGGACAGTGTATCTAACGCACTGTGACACCCGGTCCCAGAGGGGGGAAAGGACAGTGTATCTAACGCACTGTGACACCCGGACCCAGAGGGGGAAAGGACAGTGTATCGAACGCACTGTGACACCCGGTCCCAGAGGGGGAAAGGACAGTGTATCTAAAGCACTGTGACACCCGGTCCCAGAGGGGGAAAGGACAGTGTATCTAACGCACTGTGACACCCGGTCCCAGAGGGGGGAAAGGACAGTGTATCTAACGCACTGTGACACCCGGTCCCAGAGGGGGAAAGGACAGTGTATCTAACGCACTGTGACACCCGGTCCCAGAGGGGGAAAGTACAGTGTATCTAACGCACTGTGACACCCGGTCCCAGAGGGGGAAAGGACAGTGTATCTAACGCACTGTGACACGCGGTCCCAGAGGGGGGAAAGGACAGTGTATCTAACGCACTGTGACACCCGGTCCCAGAGGGGGAAAGGACAGTGTATCTAACGCACTGTGACACCCGGTCCCAGAGGGGGAAAGGACAGTGTATCTAACGCACTGTGACACCCGGACCCAGAGGGGGAAAGGACAGTGTATCTAACGCACTGTGACACGCGGTCCCAGAGGGGGGAAAGGACAGTGTATCTAACGCACTGTGACACCCGGTCCCAGAGGGGGAAAGGACAGTGTATCTAACGCACTGTGACACCCGGCCCGAGAGGGGGAAAGGACAGTGTATCTAACGCACTGTGACACCCGGTCCCAGAGGGGGAAAGGACAGTGTATCTAACGCACTGTGACACCCGGTCCCAGAGGGGGAAAGGACAGTGTATCTAACGCACTGTGACACCCGGACCCAGAGGGGGAAAGGACAGTGTATCTAATGCACTGTGACACCCGGTCCCAGAGGGGGAAAGGACAGTGTATCTAACGCACTGTGACACCCGGTCCCAGAGGGGGAAAGGATAGTGTATCTAACTCTCTGTGACACCCGGTCCCAGAGGGGGAAAGGACAGTGTATCTAACGCACAGTGACACCCGGTCCCAGAGGGGGAAAGGACAGTGTATCTAACGCACTGTGACACCCGGTCCCAGAGGGGGAAAGGACAGTGTATCTAACGCACTGTGACACCTGGTCCCAGAGGGGGAAAGGACAGTGTATCTAACGCACTGTGACACCCGGTCCCAGAGGGGGAAAGGATAGTGTATCTAACACACTGTGACACCCGGTCCCAGAGGGGGAAAGGACAGTGTATCTAACGCACTGTGACACCCGGTCCCAGAGGGGGAAAGGACAGTGTATATAACGCACTGTGACACCTGGTCCCAGAGGGGGAAAGGACAGTGTATCTAACGCACTGTGACACCCGGACCCAGAGGGGGAAAGGACAGTGTATCTAACGCACTGTGACACCCGGTCCCAGAGGGGGAAAGGTCAGTGTATCTAACGCACTGTGACACCCGGTCCCAGTGGGGGAAATGACAGTGTATCTAACGCACTGTGACACCCGGTCCCAGAGGGGGGAAGGACAGTGTATCTAACGCACTGTGACACCCGGTCCCAGAGGGGGAAAGGACAGTGTATCTAACGCACTGTGACACCCGGACCCAGAGGGGGAAAGGACAGTGCATCTAACGCACTGTGACACCCGGTCCCAGAGGGGGAAAGGACAGTGTATCTAACGCACTGTGACACCTGGTCCCAGAGGGGGAAAGGACAGTGTATCTAACGCACTGTGACACCCGGTCCCAGAGGGGGAAAGGACAGTGTATCTAACGCACTGTGACACCCGGTCCCAGAGGGGGAAAGGACAGTGTATCTAACGCACTGTGACACCCGGTCCCAGAGGGGGAAAGGACAGTGTATCTAACGCACTGTGACACCCGGTCCCAGAGGGGGAAAGGACAGTGTATCTAACGCACTGTGACACCTGGTCCCAGAGGGGGAAAGGACAGTGTATCTAACGCACTGTGACACCCGGTCCCAGAGGGGGAAAGGACAGTGTATCTAACACACTGTGACACCCGGTCCCAGAGGGGGAAAGGACAGTGTATCTAACGCACTGTGACACCCGGTCCCAGAGGGGGAAAGGACAGTGTATCTAATGCACTGTGACACCTGGTCCCAGAGGGGGAAAGGACAGTGTATCTAACGCACTGTGACACCCGGACCCAGAGGGGGAATTGACAGTGTATCTAACGCACTGTGACACCCGGTCCCAGAGGGGGAAAGGACAGTGTATCTAACGCACTGTGACACCCGGTCCCAGAGGGGGAAAGGACAGTGTATCTAACGCACTGTGACACCCGGTCCCAGAGGGGGGAAGGACAGTGTATCTAACGCACTGTGACACCCGGTCCCAGAGGGGGAAAGGACAGTGTATCTAACGCACTGTGACACCCGGTCCCAGAGGGGGAAAGGACAGTGTATCTAACGCACTGTGACACCCGGTCCCAGAGGGGGAAAGGACAGTGTATCTAACGCACTGTGACACCCGGTCCCAGAGGGGGAAAGGACAGTGTATCTAACGCACTGTGACACCCGGTCCCAGAGGGGGAAAGGACAGTGTATCTAATGCACTGTGACACCTGGTCCCAGAGGGGGAAAGGACAGTGTATCTAACGCACTGTGACACCCGGACCCAGAGGGGGAAAGGACAGTGTATCTAACGCACTGTGACACGCGGTTCCAGAGGGGGAAAGGACAGTGTATCTAACGCACTGTGACACCCGGTCCCAGAGGGGGAAAGGACAGTGTATCTAACGCACTGTGACACCCGGTCCCAGAGGGGGGAAAGGACAGTGTATCTAACGCACTTTGACACCCGGTCCCAGAGGGGGAAAGGACAGTGTATCTAACGCACTGTGACACCCGGTCCCAGAGGGGGAAAGGACAGTGTATCTAACGCACTGTGACACCCGGTCCCAGAGGGGGAAAGGACAGTGTATCTAACGCACTGTGACACCCGGTCCCAGAGGGGGAAAGGACAGTGTATCTAACGCACTGTGACACCCAGTCCCAGAGGGGGAAAGGACAGTGTATCTAATGCACTGTGACACCCGGTCCCAGAGGGGGAAAGGACAGTGTATCTAATGCACTGTAACACCCAGTCCCAGAGGGGGGAAAGGACAGTGTATCTAACGCACTGCGACACCTGGTCCCAGAGGGGGAAAGGACAGTGTATCTAACGCACTGCGACACCCGGTCCCAGAGGGGGAAAGGACAGTGTATCTAACGCACTGTGACACCCGGTCCCAGAGGGGGAAAGGACGGTGTATCTAACGCACTGTGACACCCGGTCCCAGAGGGGGAAAGGACGGTGTATCTAACGCACTGTGACACCTGGTCCCAGAGGGGGAAAGGACAGTGTATCTAACGCACTGTGACACCCGGTCCCAGAGGGGGAAAGGAC